>NW_027456837.1:200000-293260 GCF_040206685.1 Ascaphus truei
CTAAGTGTCAACCCTAACTTTCAACCCTAACTTTCAACCCTAACTTTCAACCCTAACTCTTCTCTGATTGGTTAGTACCCAAATGAGTCACATACCTAAATTTTCGTATTCCCCTATAACCCTGGGCCAAACAAAAATAGAAAAATAATCCTAAGTGTCAACCCTAACTTTCAACCCTAACTTTCAACCTTAACTTTCAACCCTAACTCTTCTCTGATTGGTTAGTACCCAAATGAGTCACATACCTAAATTTTCGTATTCCCCTATAACCCTGGGCCAAACAAAAATAGAAAAATAATCCTAAGTGTCAACCCTAACTTTCAACCCTAACTTTCAACCCTAACTTTCAACCCTAACTTTCAACCCTAACTTTCAACCCTAACTTTCAACCCTAACTTTCAACCCTAACTCTTCTCTGATTGGTTAGTACCCAAATGAGTCACATACCTAAATTTTCGTATTCCCCTATAACCCTGGGCCAAACAAAAATAGAAAAATAATCCTAAGTGTCAACCCTAACTTTCAACCCTAACTTTCAACCCTAACTTTCAACCCTAACTTTCAACCCTAACTTTCAACCCTAACTCTTCTCTGATTGGTTAGTACCCAAATGAGTCACATACCTAAATTTTCGTATTCCCCTATAACCCTGGGCCAAACAAAAATAGAAAAATAATCCTAACTTTCAACCCTAACTTTCAACCCTAACTTTCAACCCTAACTTTCAACCCTAACTCTTCTCTGATTGGTTAGTACCCAAATGAGTCACATACCTAAATTTTCGTATTCCCCTATAACCCTGGGCCAAACAAAAATAGAAAAATAATCCTAAGTGTCAACCCTAACTTTCAACCCTAACTTTCAACCCTAACTTTCAACCCTAACTTTCAACCCTAACTTTCAACCCTAACTCTTCTCTGATTGGTTAGTACCCAAATGAGTCACATACCTAAATTTTCGTATTCCCCTATAACCCTGGGCCAAACAAAAATAGAAAAATAATCCTAAGTGTCAACCCTAACTTTCAACCCTAACTTTCAACCCTAACTTTCAACCCTAACTTTCAACCCTAACTTTCAACCCTAACTTTCAACCCTAACTCTTCTCTGATTGGTTAGTACCCAAATGAGTCACATACCTAAATTTTCGTATTCCCCTATAACCCTAACCCTAACCCTAACCCTAACCCTAACCCTAACCCTAACCCTAACCCTAACCCTAACCCTAACCCTAACCCTAAATTTTCGTATTCCCCTATAACCCTGGGCCAAACAAAAATAGAAAAATAATCCTAAGTGTCAACCCTAACTTTCAACCCTAACTTTCAACCCTAACTTTCAACCCTAACTTTCAACCCTAACTTTCAACCCTAACTTTCAACCCTAACTCTTCTCTGATTGGTTAGTACCCAAATGAGTCACATACCTAAATTTTCGTATTCCCCTATAACCCTGGGCCAAACAAAAATAGAAAAATAATCCTAAGTGTCAACCCTAACTTTCAACCCTAACTTTCAACCCTAACTTTCAACCCTAACTTTCAACCCTAACTTTCAACCCTAACTCTTCTCTGATTGGTTAGTACCCAAATGAGTCACATACCTAAATTTTCGTATTCCCCTATAACCCTGGGCCAAACAAAAATAGAAAAATAATCCTAACTTTCAACCCTAACTTTCAACCCTAACTTTCAACCCTAACTTTCAACCCTAACTCTTCTCTGATTGGTTAGTACCCAAATGAGTCACATACCTAAATTTTCGTATTCCCCTATAACCCTGGGCCAAACAAAAATAGAAAAATAATCCTAAGTGTCAACCCTAACTTTCAACCCTAACTTTCAACCCTAACTTTCAACCCTAACTCTTCTCTGATTGGTTAGTACCCAAATGAGTCACATACCTAAATTTTCGTATTCCCCTATAACCCTGGGCCAAACAAAAATAGAAAAATAATCCTAACTTTCAACCCTAACTTTCAACCCTAACTTTCAACCCTAACTCTTCTCTGATTGGTTAGTACCCAAATGAGTCACATACCTAAATTTTCGTATTCCCCTATAACCCTGGGCCAAACAAAAATAGAAAAATAATCCTAAGTGTCAACCCTAACTTTCAACCCTAACTTTCAACCCTAACTTTCAACCCTAACTTTCAACCCTAACTCTTCTCTGATTGGTTAGTACCCAAATGAGTCACATACCTAAATTTTCGTATTCCCCTATAACCCTGGGCCAAATAAAAATAGAAAAATAATCCAAAGTGTCAACCCTAACTTTCAACCCTAACTTTCAACCCTAACTTTCAACCCTAACTCTTCTCTGATTGGTTAGTACCCAAATGAGTCACATACCTAAATTTTCGTATTCCCCTATAACCCTGGGCCAAACAAAAATAGAAAAATAATCCTAAGTGTCAACCCTAACTTTCAACCCTAACTTTCAACCCTAACTTTCAACCCTAACTTTCAACCCTAACTTTCAACCCTAACTCTTCTCTGATTGGTTAGTACCCAAATGAGTCACATACCTAAATTTTCGTATTCCCCTATAACCCTAACCCTAACCCTAACCCTAACCCTAACCCTAACCCTAACCCTAACTTTCAACCCTAACTTTCAACCCTAACTTTCAACCCTAACTTTCAACTCTAACTTTCAACTCTAACTTTCAACTCTAACTTTCAACTCTAACTTTCAACTCTAACTTTCAACTCTAACTTTCAACTCTAACTTTCAACTCTAACTTTCAACTCTAACTTTCAACTCTAACTCTTCTCTGATTGGTTAGTACCCAAATGAGTCACATACCTAAATTTTCGTATTCCCCTATAACCCTAACCCTAACCCTAACCCTAACCCTAACCCTAACCCTAATACGCGGGACCAAACAAAAATAGAAAAATAATCCTAAGTGTCAACCCTAACTTTCAACCCTAACTTTCAACCCTAACTTTCAACCCTAACTTTCAACCCTAACTCTTCTCTGATTGGTTAGTACCCAAATGAGTCACATACCTAAATTTTCGTATTCCCCTATAACCCTGGGCCAAACAAAAATAGAAAAATAATCCTAACTTTCAACCCTAACTTTCAACCCTAACTTTCAACCCTAACTCTTCTCTGATTGGTTAGTACCCAAATGAGTCACATACCTAAATTTTCGTATTCCCCTATAACCCTGGGCCAAACAAAAATAGAAAAATAATCCTAAGTGTCAACCCTAACTTTCAACCCTAACTTTCAACCCTAACTTTCAACCCTAACTCTTCTCTGATTGGTTAGTACCCAAATGAGTCACATACCTAAATTTTCGTATTCCCCTATAACCCTGGGCCAAACAAAAATAGAAAAATAATCCTAAGTGTCAACCCTAACTTTCAACCCTAACTTTCAACCCTAACTTTCAACCCTAACTCTTCTCTGATTGGTTAGTACCCAAATGAGTCACATACCTAAATTTTCGTATTCCCCTATAACCCTGGGCCAAACAAAAATAGAAAAATAATCCTAAGTGTCAACCCTAACTTTCAACCCTAACTTTCAACCCTAACTTTCAACCCTAACTTTCAACCCTAACTTTCAACCCTAACTTTCAACCCTAACTCTTCTCTGATTGGTTAGTACCCAAATGAGTCACATACCTAAATTTTCGTATTCCCCTATAACCCTGGGCCAAACAAAAATAGAAAAATAATCCAAAGTGTCAACCCTAACTTTCAACCCTAACTTTCAACCCTAACTTTCAACCCTAACTCTTCTCTGATTGGTTAGTACCCAAATGAGTCACATACCTAAATTTTCGTATTCCCCTATAACCCTGGGCCAAACAAAAATAGAAAAATAATCCTAAATGTCAACCCTAACTTTCAACCCTAACTTTCAACTCTAACTTTCAACCCTAACTCTTCTCTGATTGGTAAGTACCCAAATGAGTCACATACCTAAATTTTCGTATTCCCCTATAACCCTGGGCCAAACAAAAATAGAAAAATAATCCTAAGTGTCAACCCTAACTTTCAACCCTAACTTTCAACCCTAACTTTCAACCCTAACTTTCAACCCTAACTTTCAACCCTAACTCTTCTCTGATTGGTTAGTACCCAAATGAGTCACATACCTAAATTTTCGTATTCCCCTATAACCCTGGGCCAAACAAAAATAGAAAAATAATCCTAAGTGTCAACCCTAACTTTCAACCCTAACTTTCAACCCTAACTTTCAACCCTAACTTTCAACCCTAACTTTCAACCCTAACTCTTCTCTGATTGGTTAGTACCCAAATGAGTCACATACCTAAATTTTCGTATTCCCCTATAACCCTGGGCCAAACAAAAATAGAAAAATAATCCTAAGTGTCAACCCTAACTTTCAACCCTAACTTTCAACCCTAACTTTCAACCCTAACTTTCAACCCTAACTTTCAACCCTAACTCTTCTCTGATTGGTTAGTACCCAAATGAGTCACATACCTAAATTTTCGTATTCCCCTATAACCCTGGGCCAAACAAAAATAGAAAAATAATCCTAAGTGTCAACCCTAACTTTCAACCCTAACTTTCAACCCTAACTTTCAACCCTAACTTTCAACCCTAACTTTCAACCCTAACTTTCAACCCTAACTCTTCTCTGATTGGTTAGTACCCAAATGAGTCACATACCTAAATTTTCGTATTCCCCTATAACCCTGGGCCAAACAAAAATAGAAAAATAATCCTAAGTGTCAACCCTAACTTTCAACCCTAACTTTCAACCCTAACTTTCAACCCTAACTTTCAACCCTAACTCTTCTCTGATTGGTTAGTACCCAAATGAGTCACATACCTAAATTTTCGTATTCCCCTATAACCCTGGGCCAAACAAAAATAGAAAAATAATCCTAAGTGTCAACCCTAACTTTCAACCCTAACTTTCAACCCTAACTTTCAACCCTAACTTTCAACCCTAACTCTTCTCTGATTGGTTAGTACCCAAATGAGTCACATACCTAAATTTTCGTATTCCCCTATAACCCTGGGCCAAACAAAAATAGAAAAATAATCCTAAGTGTCAACCCTAACTTTCAACCCTAACTTTCAACCCTAACTTTCAACCCTAACTTTCAACCCTAACTCTTCTCTGATTGGTTAGTACCCAAATGAGTCACATACCTAAATTTTCGTATTCCCCTATAACCCTGGGCCAAACAAAAATAGAAAAATAATCCTAACTTTCAACCCTAACTTTCAACCCTAACTTTCAACCCTAACTTTCAACCCTAACTCTTCTCTGATTGGTTAGTACCCAAATGAGTCACATACCTAAATTTTCGTATTCCCCTATAACCCTGGGCCAAACAAAAATAGAAAAATAATCCTAAATGTCAACCCTAACTTTCAACCCTAACTTTCAACCCTAACTTTCAACCCTAACTTTCAACCCTAACTTTCAACCCTAACTTTCAACCCTAACTCTTCTCTGATTGGTTAGTACCCAAATGAGTCACATACCTAAATTTTCGTATTCCCCTATAACCCTGGGCCAAACAAAAATAGAAAAATAATCCAAAGTGTCAACCCTAACTTTCAACCCTAACTTTCAACCCTAACTTTCAACCCTAACTCTTCTCTGATTGGTTAGTACCCAAATGAGTCACATACCTAAATTTTCGTATTCCCCTATAACCCTGGGCCAAACAAAAATAGAAAAATAATCCAAAGTGTCAACCCTAACTTTCAACCCTAACTTTCAACCCTAACTTTCAACCCTAACTTTCAACCCTAACTTTCAACCCTAACTCTTCTCTGATTGGTTAGTACCCAAATGAGTCACATACCTAAATTTTCGTATTCCCCTATAACCCTGGGCCAAACAAAAATAGAAAAATAATCCAAAGTGTCAACCCTAACTTTCAACCCTAACTTTCAACCCTAACTTTCAACCCTAACTCTTCTCTGATTGGTTAGTACCCAAATGAGTCACATACCTAAATTTTCGTATTCCCCTATAACCCTGGGCCAAACAAAAATAGAAAAATAATCCTAAGTGTCAACCCTAACTTTCAACCCTAACTTTCAACCCTAACTTTCAACCCTAACTCTTCTCTGATTGGTTAGTACCCAAATGAGTCACATACCTAAATTTTCGTATTCCCCTATAACCCTGGGCCAAACAAAAATAGAAAAATAATCCTAAATGTCAACCCTAACTTTCAACCCTAACTTTCAACCCTAACTTTCAACCCTAACTTTCAACCCTAACTCTTCTCTGATTGGTTAGTACCCAAATGAGTCACATACCTAAATTTTCGTATTCCCCTATAACCCTGGGCCAAACAAAAATAGAAAAATAATCCTAAGTGTCAACCCTAACTTTCAACCCTAACTTTCAACCCTAACTTTCAACCCTAACTTTCAACCCTAACTTTCAACCCTAACTTTCAACCCTAACTCTTCTCTGATTGGTTAGTACCCAAATGAGTCACATACCTAAATTTTCGTATTCCCCTATAACCCTGGGCAAAACAAAAATAGAAAAATAATCCTAAGTGTCAACCCTAACTTTCAACCCTAACTTTCAACCCTAACTTTCAACCCTAACTTTCAACCCTAACTTTCAACCCTAACTCTTCTCTGATTGGTTAGTACCCAAATGAGTCACATACCTAAATTTTCGTATTCCCCTATAACCCTAACCCTAACCCTAACCCTAACCCTAACCCTAACCCTAACCCTAACCCTAACCCTAACCCTAACCCTAACCCTAACCCTAACCCTAACCCTAACCCTAACCCTAACCCTAACCCTAACCCTAACCCTAACTTTCAACCCTAACTTTCAACCCTAACTTTCAACCCTAACTCTTCTCTGATTGGTTAGTACCCAAATGAGTCACATACCTAAATTTTCGTATTCCCCTATAACCCTGGGCCAAACAAAAATAGAAAAATAATCCTAAGTGTCAACCCTAACTTTCAACCCTAACTTTCAACCCTAACTTTCAACCCTAACTTTCAACCCTAACTCTTCTCTGATTGGTTAGTACCCAAATGAGTCACATACCTAAATTTTCGTATTCCCCTATAACCCTGGGCCAAACAAAAATAGAAAAATAATCCTAACTTTCAACCCTAACTTTCAACCCTAACTTTCAACCCTAACTTTCAACCCTAACTCTTCTCTGATTGGTTAGTACCCAAATGAGTCACATACCTAAATTTTCATATTCCCCTATAACCCTGGGCCAAACAAAAATAGACAAATAATCCTAAGTGTCAACCCTAACTTTCAACCCTAACTTTCAACCCTAACTTTCAACCCTAACTTTCAACCCTAACTTTCAACCCTAACTTTCAACCCTAACTCTTCTCTGATTGGTTAGTACCCAAATGAGTCACATACCTAAATTTTCGTATTCCCCTATAACCCTGGGCCAAACAAAAATAGAAAAATAATCCTAAGTGTCAACCCTAACTTTCAACCCTAACTTTCAACCCTAACTTTCAACCCTAACTTTCAACCCTAACTTTCAACCCTAACTTTCAACCCTAACTTTCAACCCTAACTTTCAACCCTAACTCTTCTCTGATTGGTTAGTACCCAAATGAGTCACATACCTAAATTTTCGTATTCCCCTATAACCCTAACCCTAACCCTAACCCTAACCCTAACCCTAATTTTCGTATTCCCCTATAACCCTAACCCTAACCCTAACTCTAACTTTCAACCCTAACTTTCAACCCTAACTCTTCTCTGATTGGTTAGTACCCAAATGAGTCACATACCTAAATTTTCGTATTCCCCTATAACCCTGGGCCAAACAAAAATAGAAAAATAATCCTAAGTGTCAACCCTAACTTTCAACCCTAACTTTCAACCCTAACTTTCAACCCTAACTTTCAACCTTAACTCTTCTCTGATTGGTTAGTACCCAAATGAGTCACATACCTAAATTTTCGTATTCCCCTATAACCCTGGGCCAAACAAAAATAGAAAAATAATCCTAAGTGTCAACCCTAACTTTCAACCCTAACTTTCAACCCTAACTTTCAACCCTAACTTTCAACCCTAACTCTTCTCTGATTGGTTAGTACCCAAATGAGTCACATACCTAAATTTTCGTATTCCCCTATAACCCTAACCCTAACCCTAACCCTAACCCTAACCCTAACCCTAACCCTAACCCTAACCCTAAATTTTCGTATTCCCCTATAACCCTGGGCCAAACAAAAATAGAAAAATAATCCTAAGTGTCAACCCTAACTTTCAACCCTAACTTTCAACCCTAACTTTCAACCCTAACTCTTCTCTGATTGGTTAGTACCCAAATGAGTCACATACCTAAATTTTCGTATTCCCCTATAACCCTAACCCTAACCCTAACCCTAACCCTAACCCTAACCCTAATTTTCGTATTCCCCTATAACCCTAACCCTAACCCTAACTCTAACTTTCAACCCTAACTTTCAACCCTAACTCTTCTCTGATTGGTTAGTACCCAAATGAGTCACATACCTAAATTTTCGTATTCCCCTATAACCCTGGGCCAAACAAAAATAGAAAAATAATCCTAACTTTCAACCCTAACTTTCAACCCTAACTTTCAACCCTAACTTTCAACCCTAACTTTCAACCCTAACTTTCAACCCTAACTTTCAACCCTAACTTTCAACCCTAACTTTCAACCCTAACTTTCAACCCTAACTCTTCTCTGATTGGTTAGTACCCAAATGAGTCACATACCTAAATTTTCGTATTCCCCTATAACCCTAACCCTAACCCTAACCCTAACCCTAACCCTAACTTTCAACCCTAACTTTCAACCCTAACTTTCAACCCTAACTTTCAACCCTAACTTTCAACCCTAACTTTCAACCCTAACTTTCAACCCTAACTTTCAACCCTAACTCTTCTCTGATTGGTTAGTACCCAAATGAGTCACATACCTAAATTTTCGTATTCCCCTATAACCCTGGGCCAAACAAAAATAGAAAAATAATCCTAAGTGTCAACCCTAACTTTCAACCCTAACTTTCAACCCTAACTTTCAACCCTAACTCTTCTCTGATTGGTTAGTACCCAAATGAGTCACATACCTAAATTTTCGTATTCCCCTATAACCCTGGGCCAAACAAAAATAGAAAAATAATCCTAAGTGTCAACCCTAACTTTCAACCCTAACTTTCAACCCTAACTTTCAACCCTAACTTTCAACCCTAACTTTCAACCCTAACTTTCAACCCTAACTTTCAACCCTAACTTTCAACCCTAACTCTTCTCTGATTGGTTAGTACCCAAATGAGTCACATACCTAAATTTTCGTATTCCCCTATAACCCTAACCCTAACCCTAACCCTAACCCTAACCCTAACCCTAATTTTCGTATTCCCCTATAACCCTAACCCTAACCCTAACTCTAACTTTCAACCCTAACTTTCAACCCTAACTCTTCTCTGATTGGTTAGTACCCAAATGAGTCACATACCTAAATTTTCGTATTCCCCTATAACCCTGGGCCAAACAAAAATAGAAAAATAATCCTAAGTGTCAACCCTAACTTTCAACCCTAACTTTCAACCCTAACTTTCAACCCTAACTTTCAACCCTAACTTTCAACCCTAACTTTCAACCCTAACTTTCAACCCTAACTTTCAACCCTAACTTTCAACCCTAACTCTTCTCTGATTGGTTAGTACCCAAATGAGTCACATACCTAAATTTTCGTATTCCCCTATAACCCTAACCCTAACCCTAACCCTAACCCTAACCCTAACCCTAACTTTCAACCCTAACTTTCAACCCTAACTTTCAACCCTAACTTTCAACCCTAACTTTCAACCCTAACTTTCAACCCTAACTTTCAACCCTAACTTTCAACCCTAACTCTTCTCTGATTGGTTAGTACCCAAATGAGTCACATACCTAAATTTTCGTATTCCCCTATAACCCTAACCCTAACCCTAACCCTAACCCTAACCCTAACCCTAACCCTAACCCTAACCCTAACCCTAACCCTAACCCTAACCCTAACCCTAACCCTAACCCTAATACCCTAACCCTAACCCTAACCCTAACCCTAACCCTAACCCTAACCCTAACCCTAATACCCTAACCCTAACCCTAACCCTAACCCTAACCCTAACCCTAACCCTAAATTTTCGTATTCCCCTATAACCGTGGGCCAAACAAAAATAGAAAAATAATCCTAACTTTCAACCCTAACTTTCAACCCTAACTTTCAACCCTAACTTTCAACCCTAACTTTCAACCCTAACTCTTCTCTGATTGGTTAGTACCCAAATGAGTCACATACCTAAATTTTCGTATTCCCCTATAACCCTGGGCCAAACAAAAATAGAAAAATAATCCTAAGTGTCAACCCTAACTTTCAACCCTAACTTTCAACCCTAACTTTCAACCCTAACTTTCAACCCTAACTCTCCTCTGATTGGTTAGTACCCAAATGAGTCACATACCTAAATTTTCGTATTCCCCTATAACCCTGGGCCAAACAAAAATAGAAAAATAATCCTAAGTGTCAACCCTAACTTTCAACCCTAACTTTCAACCCTAACTTTCAACCCTAACTTTCAACCCTCACTTTCAACCCTAACTTTCAACCCTAACTCTTCTCTGATTGGTTAGTACCCAAATGAGTCACATACCTAAATTTTCGTATTCCCCTATAACCCTGGGCCAAACAAAAATAGAAAAATAATCCTAAGTGTCAACCCTAACTTTCAACCCTAACTTTCAACCCTAACTTTCAACCCTATCTTTCAACCCTAACTCTTCTCTGATTGGTTAGTACCCAAATGAGTCACATACCTAAATTTTCGTATTCCCCTATAACCCTGGGCCAAACAAAAATAGAAAAATAATCCTAAGTGTCAACCCTAACTTTCAACCCTAACTTTCAACCCTAACTTTCAACCCTAACTTTCAACCCTAACTTTCAACCCTAACTCTTCTCTGATTGGTTAGTACCCAAATGAGTCACATACCTAAATTTTCGTATTCCCCTATAACCCTGGGCCAAACAAAAATAGAAAAATAATCCTAAGTGTCAACCCTAACTTTCAACCCTAACTTTCAACCCTAACTTTCAACCCTAACTTTCAACCCTAACTTTCAACCCTAACTCTTCTCTGATTGGTTAGTACCCAAATGAGTCACATACCTAAATTTTCGTATTCCCCTATAACCCTAACCCTAACCCTAACCCTAACTTTCAACCCTAACTTTCAACCCTAACTCTTCTCTGATTGGTTAGTACCCAAATGAGTCACATACCTAAATTTTGTATTCCCCTATAACCCTGGGCCAAACAAAAATAGAAAAATAATCCTACGTGTCAACCCTAACTTTCAACCCTAACTTTCAACCCTAACTCTTCTCTGATTGGTTAGTACCCAAATGAGTCACATACCTAAATTTTCGTATTCCCCTATAACCCTGGGCCAAACAAAAATAGAAAAATAATCCTAAGTGTCAACCCTAACTTTCAACCCTAACTTTCAACCCTAACTTTCAACCCTAACTCTTCTCTGATTGGTTAGTACCCAAATGAGTCACATACCTAAATTTTCGTATTCCCCTATAACCCTGGGCCAAACAAAAATAGAAAAATAATCCATAGTGTCAACCCTAACTTTCAACCCTAACTTTCAACCCTAACTTTCAACCCTAACTCTTCTCTGATTGGTTAGTACCCAAATGAGTCACATACCTAAATTTTCGTATTCCCCTATAACCCTGGGCCAAACAAAAATAGAAAAATAATCCTAACTTTCAACCCTAACTTTCAACCCTAACTTTCAACCCTAACTTTCAACCCTAACTCTTCTCTGATTGGTTAGTACCCAAATGAGTCACATACCTAAATTTTCGTATTCCCCTATAACCCTGGGCCAAACAAAAATAGAAAAATAATCCTAAGTGTCAACCCTAACTTTCAACCCTAACTTTCAACCCTAACTTTCAACCCTAACTTTCAACCCTAACTTTCAACCCTAACTTTCAACCCTAACTCTTCTCTGATTGGTTAGTACCCAAATGAGTCACATACCTAAATTTTCGTATTCCCCTATAACCCTGGGCCAAACAAAAATAGAAAAATAATCCTAAGTGTCAACCCTAACTTTCAACCCTAACTTTCAACCCTAACTTTCAACCCTAACTTTCAACCCTAACTTTCAACCCTAACTCTTCTCTGATTGGTTAGTACCCAAATGAGTCACATACCTAAATTTTCGTATTCCCCTATAACCCTGGGCCAAACAAAAATAGAAAAATAATCCTAACTTTCAACCCTAACTTTCAACCCTAACTTTCAACCCTAACTCTTCTCTGATTGGTTAGTACCCAAATGAGTCACATACCTAAATTTTCGTATTCCCCTATAACCCTGGGCCAAACAAAAATAGAAAAATAATCCTAACTTTCAACCCTAACTTTCAACCCTAACTTTCAACCCTAACTTTCAACCCTAACTCTTCTCTGATTGGTTAGTACCCAAATGAGTCACATACCTACATTTTCGTATTCCCCTATAACCCTGGGCCAAACAAAAATAGAAAAATAATCCTAACTTTCAACCCTAACTTTCAACCCTAACTTTCAACCCTAACTTTCAACCCTAACTCTTCTCTGATTGGTTAGTACCCAAATGAGTCACATACCTAAATTTTCGTATTCCCCTATAACCCTGGGCCAAACAAAAATAGAAAAATAATCCTAAGTGTCAACCCTAACTTTCAACCCTAACTTTCAACCCTAACTTTCAACCCTAACTTTCAACCCTAACTCTTCTCTGATTGGTTAGTACCCAAATGAGTCACATACCTAAATTTTCGTATTCCCCTATAACCCTGGGCCAAACAAAAATAGAAAAATAATCCTAAGTGTCAACCCTAACTTTCAACCCTAACTTTCAACCCTAACTCTTCTCTGATTGGTTAGTACCCAAATGAGTCACATACCTAAATTTTCGTATTCCCCTATAACCCTGGGCCAAACAAAAATAGAAAAATAATCCTAAGTGTCAACCCTAACTTTCAACCCTAACTTTCAACCCTAACTTTCAACCCTAACTTTCAACCCTAACTCTTCTCTGATTGGTTAGTACCCAAATGAGTCACATACCTAAATTTTCGTATTCCCCTATAACCCTGGGCCAAACAAAAATAGAAAAATAATCCTAACTTTCAACCCTAACTTTCAACCCTAACTTTCAACCCTAACTTTCAACCCTAACTTTCAACCCTAACTCTTCTCTGATTGGTTAGTACCCAAATGAGTCACATACCTACATTTTCGTATTCCCCTATAACCCTGGGCCAAACAAAAATAGAAAAATAATCCTAACTTTCAACCCTAACTTTCAACCCTAACTTTCAACCCTAACTTTCAACCCTAACTCTTCTCTGATTGGTTAGTACCCAAATGAGTCACATACCTAAATTTTCGTATTCCCCTATAACCCTGGGCCAAACAAAAATAGAAAAATAATCCTAAGTGTCAACCCTAACTTTCAACCCTAACTTTCAACCCTAACTTTCAACCCTAACTTTCAACCCTAACTTTCAACCCTAACTCTTCTCTGATTGGTTAGTACCCAAATGAGTCACATACCTAAATTTTCGTATTCCCCTATAACCCTGGGCCAAACAAAAATAGAAAAATAATCCTAAGTGTCAACCCTAACTTTCAACCCTAACTTTCAACCCTAACTTTCAACCCTAACTCTTCTCTGATTGGTTAGTACCCAAATGAGTCACATACCTAAATTTTCGTATTCCCCTATAACCCTGGGCCAAACAAAAATAGAAAAATAATCCTAACTTTCAACCCTAACTTTCAACCCTAACTTTCAACCCTAACTTTCAACCCTAACTCTTCTCTGATTGGTTAGTACCCAAATGAGTCACATACCTAAATTTTCGTATTCCCCTATAACCCTGGGCCAAACAAAAATAGAAAAATAATCCTAAGTGTCAACCCTAACTTTCAACCCTAACTTTCAACCCTAACTTTCAACCCTAACTTTCAACCCTAACTCTTCTCTGATTGGTTAGTACCCAAATGAGTCACATACCTAAATTTTCGTATTCCCCTATAACCCTAACCCTAACCCTAACGTTTATCTCTATGGCAATGAACAGACCCGCTTATTGCCCCCCGGTCCGACCCCCCAGAGATGGACTCCAACTGGACAAGCACAGTCTCACCAAGTATGTGGAGGGCACTGATCAGATTGACATGTTTCTAAGGAACTTTGAAACGCAGTGCCGGCGGTACGGGGTGCTTCCCCAGCATAGGGTTGCACGCCTGGACCCGCTACTCTCCAGCTTGGCTAAACAGACTTTGATGGCGCTTACAGAGGAGTTTGCTGATGACTATGACCACCTGAAAGAACTTTTGCTGTTTCAGCATGGTTTTACCCCTGAAGCTTACCGGGGTAAGTTCCGGCTGGAGGAGAGGCACCCTCAGGAGACCTATGTCACTTATGTGACCCGCATGGCTTTGTATGGGTTACACTGGGTGGAGGGCTCTGAGGCCAAGACTTACCAACGCCTGCTGGACCTCATCTTTCAGGAGCAGCTCATGCAGCAGTGCCCGCCGGCGGTGAGGGCTTTTGTGTATGATAAAAAGCCCAAGACCTACACCGAGGCGGCGAGGATGGCAGATGACTATGTGGTCAGCCGGTCCCAGATGACCGCCAAGGTACCAGCCAAAGCGGTAACCCCACCGGCGCCGGCCAAGAAAGCTGTGAGTACCCTCCAGTGGACCCAAAAGCCGCCTGCGGGCAGCGGGTCACAGAAGGCGGGAGAGCTCCGGCATGAGCGCCGGTGCTACAATTGCAACAGCACTGGTCACATCAGACCAGATTGCCCGGAACCCCTGCGTTCCAACGGACCCTATCGAGGGCAACGCACCCCAGCTGCAAAGCCGGTAGCCCGCGTGCGGGTGGCTTCCACCAAAGAACCAGGACCGGTCATGGAAACAACTCCCAGCGAGACGTCCCATGTCACCCCTACCCCGGTTTCTTCAGTGCCTACAGCCAGGAGCGGAGGACATCACAGCGCAGACCTGCAGCAGACGGACGGCAGGAGCAAGCATCTCACCCCGGTCACAGTCGGTGACCGGCAAGCAGTTGGCTTACTTGATTCAGGAGCTGCAGTGACCCTGGTCCGACCTGATATGGTCCGGCCAGAGGAATTGATCCCAGGCCCTGGGATACAGATCACTGTGGCTGACGGAGAGCCACGTTTCCTGCAGGTGGCCCGCATTTTTTTGGATTGGGGGGTGGGCAAGGGTGTGCGGGAGGTGGGGGTTTTACCAGGTTTGGATGCTGAAATTCTTTTGGGCAATGACCTGGGACCGATGACCTGCACCTACGACCGTGTGCCCCAGCCCGCTGCAGTGGCGGCGGTTACCCGGAGCCAGACCGCGGCAATGTCGGCGGTGGCCACCCCAGTCCCCCAGCCTTTGGGACCAACGTTAGCGGAGGGCACAGAGGAGCCCAGGGAGGTAAGCCAGGATCAGTTGCAACCACAGGCTGACTTACTGTTCCCCCTTACCGTGTCCCCTTCCCCTGACAATGACATGACTGGGGGGGGGGCAGATTTAGGAGCCCAGTTTAGGGAGGCAGTGAAGGCAGACCCTACCCTGGCCGGCGTGAGACTTCGGGCGTCCGAATCTCAGGCAGGGGAGGGCACTGAGCGCTGCCTATGGCATAAGGGACTCCTATACAGAGAAGAAGGGAACCCGAGAATAGAGAAGGGATTGACCGGTAAGCGACAGCTAGTAGTACCCCAGGGGTACCGACAGCAATTGTTACGGGTAGCTCACTCTATTCCGTTAGCGGGACATCAGGGGGTCACCAGAACGCGAGCCCGGTTATTGCAGCGTTATTTCTGGCCGGGGGCATCCAGGGATGCGGCTGATTTCTGCCGCTCCTGTGATGCCTGCCAGCGAGTAGGTAAGGCGGGCGACCGTGTGAAGGCACCCCTGAGACCCCTACCGATAATAGGGGAACCCTTCCAGAAGGTAGCGATGGACCTGATAGGACCCCTCATGATTCCTAGCAGGTCAGGGAAGTGCTACATCCTCACGGTGGTGGATTTTGCCACCCGGTACCCTGAGGCGGTAGCGCTGGGCACCATAAGTGCCAAGACAGTGGCAGCAGCTTTGCTGAACATTTTTGCTAGGGTAGGTTTCCCTAGTGAGATCCTAACTGATCAGGGGTCGCAGTTCATGAGTGAACTGTTACATTGTCTCTGGGATGCCTGCGGTGTACAGCACCAGCGCACTACCCCTTACCATCCCCAAACAAACGGATTATGTGAGAGGTTTAATGGTACCCTGAAGCAGATGCTTCGGACCTTTATAGAGGCGGAGGGGAAAGACTGGGAGATTCACCTGCAGCACTTGCTGTTTGCATACCGAGAGGTACCGCAAGAATCTACAGGCTTCTCCCCCTTCGAGCTACTATATGGCCGCAGGGTACGTGGACCTCTGGACCTCTTCCGTGAGGGATGGGAGGGGGAGACTACTGCTACTGATGCTTCAGTGATCCAGTATGTAGTAGATCTCAGAGACCGGTTAGAGATGCTTATGGGGGTGGCCCAGGACCACCTCAGGGCTGCTCAGACCAAGCAGAAGCAATGGTATGACCAGCAGGCCGTAGCAGAGAATTCATCCCAGGACAGCAGGTGCTTGTTCTCAAACCCACTCGGGAGAACAAGCTGATGGCTGCCTGGTCGGGACCGTACCCGGTTATCCGAAAGGTGAATGAGTGCAACTATGTTGTACAGGTAGCGCCTGAGAGGCACAAGACATATCACATTAATATGTTAAAGGAATACAGAGCACCGAGTATGGGAGCAGTAATGGCCATTTGTAGCCCACTGCTGGAGGATCCGGCGAGCAATGCTCTGCCTGATCTCCTAGGGGAGGCAAAGCAAGGAAACACTGTTGAGCAGGTAGAGATCGGGGCACAGTTGAGTGCTAGGCAGAAGGGAGAAGCCAGGGACATGCTAGCTCAGTATAGCGCCCTCTTCACTGACATGCCAGGGACCACACATCTCACCAAACACCCAGTACACACAGGGGACCTGCAGCCTCTGCATAAGCACGCTTATAGAGTGTCAGCAGAGGTCAAGACAAGTATGGAGAGAGATTGAGGAGATGCTGACCCTAGGGGTAATTACTCCGTCCCAGAGCCCTTGGGCAAGTCCAGTAGTCCTAGTGCCTAAGAAGGACAAAACCACCCGGTTTTGTGTGGACTACCGGTTGCTCAACGCTGGGACGGTGTCAGATGCTTACCCCATGCCCCGCATGGATGAGTTACTAGATGAACTCGCGGGGGCAAAGTATCTGACCACCATGGATCTGAGCAAAGGCTACTGGCAGATTCCCCTGACCCTGGAGGCTAGGGAGAAGTCAGCATTCTTCACTCCAAGTGGCCTCTATGAGTTTTTGGTGATGCCATTTGGGATGAAGAATGCCCCGGCTACCTTCCAACGCCTGGTCAATAGGTTACTGGAAGGGATGCAGAGCTATGCCAGGGCTTACTTAGATGACATTGCTGTCTTTAGTAATTCCTGGGAATCCCACATAGGACATGTAGCTGCGGTGCTGGATAGAATCAGGGAGGCTGGGCTTACCTTAAAACCCACTAAGTGTATGGTAGGTATGGCAGAAGTCCTGTACTTAGGGCACAGGGTGGGTGGAGGGCATTTCAAGCCAGAGCCAGCCAAGGTAGAAGCCATAGTTCAGTGGCCTGTTCCAAAAACCAAGAAACAGGTCATGGCCTTTTTGGGCACCGCAGGGTACTACAGGAAATTTGTCCCACAGTACAGCGCCGTGGCCAAACCCCTGACTGATCTGACTAAGAAGCAACTGCCTGTGCTTATTACCTGGTCTCCTGCTGTGAAACTGCTTTCCAGGCACTGAAAGCTGCGCTTGCTGAGGCCCCCATCCTGGCTGCCCCAGATTATACCAAGCATTTTCTTATTCAGACTGATGCCTCAGACTTTGGTGTGGGGGCTGTGTTGAGCCAGGTGGGGGACGACGGCAAAGAGCACCCTGTGGTGTATCTCAGTCGCAAACTGCTCCCCAGGGAGGTGGCATATGCCACCATTGAAAAGGAGTGCTTGGCCATTGTGTGGGCACTCAAAAAGCTCCAGCCCTATGTCTATGGGAGCGCTTTCACGGTCATTACCGACCACAATCCCCTGAGCTGGCTACAGAGGGTATCAGGGGAAAATGCCAAACTGCTGAGATGGAGCTTGGCTTTGCAAGAATTTGAATTCACCATTCAGCACAAAAAGGGTAGTGAAAACAGCAATGCTGATGGACTTTCACGCCAGGACTATCCCTCTAAGACTGAATTCATTAATGGTGCCAGCAGTGCCCCACTCCCCGTCAGGGCCAGTGGGCCACAGGACACGCATTAAGAAGGGGAGGTGTAGAGGGAGAGAGGGGGTGGCCCGGTATTAAAGGGGTTGCACCCCATTTGGCCACCCCTGACCGCACCAGGGAGACAAGGGGTTAACTGGGCTGAGGTCCAGAAATGTGATGTAACCCTTGTTATGACATGTAAATGTATTTTCCCCTGTTCCATTGTAATGTCTGGTTACTCAGTGTTTGCATCACACACACACTAGAATCCATCCGGGAGCACAAGGGTTAATAATTCTTTAATGATTATAGCTCTTTGTGTAAGTTTCCCGCCTTTTCGGGCACCATTTTGCAGGTCCCCATTGGCCGCCATAAGGGCTCAATGCATTTCAATAGGAATTTGTGC
Organism: Ascaphus truei; assembly: GCF_040206685.1. Taxonomy (NCBI): domain Eukaryota; kingdom Metazoa; phylum Chordata; class Amphibia; order Anura; family Ascaphidae; genus Ascaphus; species Ascaphus truei. The sequence continues at coordinate 218,786 of NW_027456837.1, forward strand.
TGTTTTCGTCCTGTTTCCTGTAGTGACCAGCAGGTGGCGTCCGAGAGGGAGAGCGGCGGTTTCCCATTGAAAGTCAATGGGCTCATTGACTTCAATGGAGATGCCTCGAGGTAACCTAGTTGGCTGCCGTCCAGACCGCAAACCGCAAAGCGGATACAATGTCCTTCAAAAGAGCTAAAATCACTGGGTCAAGTTCAACGTCAATTAGCGGGGAAATAAACTGTTTTAGGGCACCTAGGGATAAAATTCTTTTTGCCCCTAGTTCCTAAGCGTCCCCCCACTCGACCACCACCGGGTCCCCGAATCCTGGACCCCCGATAAGGGTCGAACCAGATAGAGCGGGTCGCGCCATAGGCTTTGCCGGCGGCGGCAGAAACGGCTCAGAAAAATGACTAAGTGAGAAATGCTGAATTTTAGGAATCCATATCTCCGGTTCCGGAGGGTTCAGCGGATCAGGGTTTGGGGTATCTGTAGCCACTGCTCCGGCATCGCTGCAGAACCATCCTTGACCCGCTTGGACCAACCCGACGGAGTATGGACCCCCTTGAAGTTCGGGACTTTTCCCATAAACTTCAATGGCAGAAAACCCCCATTGACTTCAATGGCGGCGATTTACCATTGAAAGTCTATGGCGGAGCTGCCCGTTGTTTTCAATGGGGATTTAGTGAAAAGCTGAGATTTCTTTTTCAATGGAGATTTTTGTATTAAAATGATTTAATGTGCATTGGTGTAACTTCGGTTTCTTAGGTTGTAGCAAGTCGCTTTTTGGACCATATGGTGTCCCAGTTCTGGCAATGCGAACTGGGAAGTTTGGACCTGCTAAACCTAACGGAACCGGATATTTTAATACGTTTATGTTTTATGCTTAATAGTGTATCTTAAGGTATGGACAAAGACCCAGAAGAGATTCTTTTGGGCCATAAGGTAGCAGATGGCCCTGGGGACGCCGCTATGTCTAGGATTTAAGTGCTGTTCAAAGAGTTTTATCACCCTCACTGTTTATCCGAAGCCCAAACCAGGGCAGGTCTTAAGTGTTCCAGTTAACACCTTTCAACAAAGGTTTTCCTGCCAGAACTCCAAATGGTAGACTGTCTGGCATTCCTGACGTAAATGTGGGGCTTCAGAAATGAGACCCCCAGAGTTCTACTGCGCATGTGCCAACTAGCAGGGGGGCATGGGTCAGAATGCTTTCCCACGTTAGTGAGTGGCTGGAGGTAATTGTAAACCAATCCCCTGTGCTTAAGGTTAAGAATAGAAGGAGAATGGTTTATAAACTGCTGTCCACCCATATATCCTTTGTCTTCGTTTGCTGATATGGTTACCTGATATCACCTGAATGATTTCCTCACTGCTGAAAGAAATGCTACATCATACTTCTCATTCCCCAACCCTTAAGTAAGTGTACTTCTTGTTCGTTACTGTATTATCTGTTGTGTTCACCTATATTCTAAGGAATAAATACAATTTATTATATCTTAAGCCTCGTTCAGTTCAAACCCAATTATTTTTGTGTAATATTAATAAGCCTGTGGAAGCTATCGTCACAAGGAGGTATTATAGTGTGTATTGTGGGGAGAATTAGTGTGTGTGTTGTTTGGGAGTGATATTCGGGAGGATTGTGTGTGCAGAAGGAAGAATGAGTGAGGGGGGAGTAAGGGAGCAGGATTGAATGAGAGGGGGTCATTGAGTGATAGCGGGGAGGGGAGGGAAGAGTGAGGAGAGTGGGTGTAGGAGGGAGCAGTGCAAGAGACCGTCGGGGGCAGAATACATGGTGAGAAGGGAGGCTGCCTAGAAGCATAAAAATCTACTTCACCACTGTTCTGTACTCTCTTCAATACTCTGTGTTACAGATCTCTCTGGCAAGAAATGGGGTCCAATGGCAAAGACTGCTCTAAATAAGATAGTATAAATGAACACAGAGAGAAATTCCAAAGAGTAACCCAAGAAAATACAAGTGAAATCTAATCGTAAGGTAATTAGTCCCATTAAGTGAAATACATAAAGGAATAGTCCATAAAAAAGCACAAAGGAAAAAAATAGGAGTACTTTATTGTGATGTTACATTTCAGAGAATATAAAATTATAGGAAAACAATTCCACTTTGTTCAGAAAACCAGAAAGTCTTGGTCCCAGGTGGACTGAATTTTTATTGCAAATAAGTTCCTTAATACACAAGTAAAGAATATAGTTACTTATTCTATTCTCTACTGTAAGACGTGCCACATTGCCCAATATTTGGGTACAGTGCCCAGATTGTGACCATGCACTACAGAGGTGAGATTCCCCCAACTCCAATTTGCTACACACTCCAAGAGAGATTATTGTGATCAGAGGTGGAATGAGAGGGGTGAGAAGGGTCGCTGCCCAGGGAGTAGCCTGACAGGGGGTACAGAAATCTCTTTTGGTGCATATATTGCGGAGCTGCATTGATTGACTTGTCAATCAGCTCTGCTGCCTATCCCATTGACATCATGATCCGGCACTGTGATCAGCTGCAGCGCTGACCCAGGTGTGTTAGTGCAGCACTTTACAGGGAGGGAACAGAGGTTGTGGATGACAGATGCTGGGGATAGGCCATGAGTACGGGCCAGAGTAAGGTGGAGACTTTCTGTACTCTGCATACAGGACACTGCATGCATGACAGTGTCTGTCTGTGTGTGTGTGTGTGTGTGTGTGTGTGTGTATTCCAAGTGTCAGTGTGCATAAGTAAGTGTGCTCTGTAAGTATGCCTGTGTGGCAGGTATAGGGGGGTGGTTCAGCTGGAGGAACTTATCCAGGCACAAAAGCACATAGATGCCCCAGATTATACCACCCCAAATGCTGATAATATCCTGCTGCACTTTACAGAAGATGATGCAGATGTCAGTGGGTGGTGGGTTCATTAAATCCATCCATCATATCATAGCCACACTGTGCATATGATGTACTGAATCAATCACAGGAAGACATCTCCATGGTAGGGGTAGAAGTTAACAGAATATGTCCAGCACTGTGGTGTGTAGCCCATAAATAATAATTGTGCACATTACAGAACATACTTGCAACTGCAAGATCATTTTGCTGCTTGTAGTGTTTGCTCTTGTCCTGTGCAGTGTTGTCGTAGATCCGTCTCTTCAGTGTTCACTGCAATAAAAGTAAGACATTGCATTAATATTACAGAAGTTTGGGAGCTGAAATCCCACTATGCTGCAGACATTTTCCCTTTGCATAAGATTCTTGTGATTATATCTCAATGATGATCAATAACAACTACATCATAACACAGCCGCTCAATACAAAATATGTATTTGCTATCAATGGTCATGGAGGCCAAACGTCACACAATGTACAGATATACTGCTGCGGCCGAGTTTATTCGAGCATTTGCCCGTTCTTGGCCGCAGCAGTAACCTGGCGCGTGCCGGAGGGTGCCGGGCGCACGCCGAAGCAGCGGAGGAGCGCCCTCCGATCGGGGCTTTCTCCCTTCCGCTGCCGGGTCCGTCGGGTCCCCCGGAACCCCCTGCCGCTGTCCCCCACATCGCGGGACACCAGTGCTCCCTCGGGGAGCCCTGGACGCGCGTGCAGGGGGCGCAGGCACCCGATGACGCGTGACCGTGCATCGGTGATGCGCGGCACGCTGAGGGAGTGCGGCTAGCACGCCGGGGCATCCCCCGGCTTGCGGTGCTAGCCGTGCTTCAATAAAACGTGTCGGTAGTGTAGCAAGGATTATTTCTTCCTCTGGTGCATTATGATGGGATGTGTTGTAAGATTCTGCATTATTAGCATCACTGAATCTTTTGGAAACTGAGTAATATTCTATGTTTTAATGCAATATTATGGATGATCAGCCGGTAAAATAAAGCTTACTGTATCTGTAGCCATGCTCTACCCATGATGTGCTGAATCAATGACTGCAGAGTGATTCAGAGTGGTAAACATGACTGGAACTCATCTCTGAATAGAGGACAGAACAGCAGTGCAGAGTAGGAGGTAAATGTATCTCAACTGGAAGACTTAGTAGCTGTGTGGGGAGTAGACAGTACAGACTGATCAAATAAATAGTTAAAGGAGTATCTTCAACATTACTTGGCTTTGTTATCAACATTGAAGTTTCTCTTGTTTTTTCTGTTCTTTAAATCACTACTACTGATGCCATGTGTAACCTGTACTGAGAGATATACTCTACTGGCCTAGATGAAACCATATGATGCAAACAGGATTCATCCCACTCCAGATTCATATGATTGCACCACTTCAACCTTTAATAAAACACATAGAACTACAGCAGTGCGCTACTGCACATGTTCTTGTTATGAATGGTAGTAGATGTGGTCCTTGGGTCAATACTTCATACAGCAGCCACACTCTACTCATGATGTATTGAATCAACAAAAACCTGCATGGTACAGATCACAGGAAGGGTAGAGTAGAGGGGAATATGTCCAATGCGAAACCCTTAGCAGCTGGATTGTGTGGAGTCAACAAAACGACAAATACTAAATGAGAAATATACACATTGCTTATCTGTCTCTGTGTAGTCATTTTCCTCCTCTTCAACTGTCTTTCAAAATTTCTCTTCTGACAGAAAAGAAACACATGGCCTCAATATTCACTGTTCTTCCCTCCTGAAATAAAAGTTAAGCATTGCATGGTTATGATCATACATACAATGAACCTTGCGCCAAACCATGTGATCCAAAGTAAATCCACCTCCCTCCCATAGCTGTGTTCCTTCTAGAGCTTCTACCACACAAGTCATTAATGTTCGTGACACTGTACTGCAGTCACAGTCTGCACACAAAGTACTGAATCAATTACATCACACTGAAAAGGCAGTCTACATGATGCAATAGTTAACCATAATAACTCTGTCATGCAAATGACAGGAAAACCTATATGTATATCATTAGGGGAGAGGGGAAAAATAATTAAAAAATAAGTGCGACAAATAAAAACAGATTATAGGAAAGTAAATCCTTGCCCTGGGAACTTTACAATCTAATAGAAATGTTAGAAGACTTAAAGAGAGGCAGCAGTTGGGGGAAGAAGTGCAGTAGATGACAATGCTTGTCCTTAATGGTGGGTACAATTAGTAGAAAGCACATCTTGGGAACAATAGTTGTTAGCAGTGACTGTGGGTGTGGGACAGTAGCCACGAGTCAAAGTTTTTTAAATGCTTGATTTAAGTCGTGAATTTTAAGATTGGTCTTACATGTGGGTGGAAGAGGTTATGTTGGCATATACTGAGTGTGAGGAAGTTTCACATGTACGGTGCAGTGATGGAAAATGGTTTCAGGCAAGTGAGAGAACAGTAGAGGTGAAAGAAGTTTACAGGAGACAGTTATGGTTATAGTGCAAGAGACAAGCAAGGGCATAACGAGAGATCAAAGATGATATGCAAGAAGGAGCAGATTAATGGAGAGCCTTAACAAAAAGGTAAGGAGGAGAACTTTGTAGGTGATACAAAAACTTGATGGGATGCCAGGACAGGGATTTAAGGAGATGAGCAGAGACTGTTGTGGGAGAAAGTGAGATAATTCAAGCAGCAGAGTTTTGCATAGGAGAAAGTTGTGAAGCATGGAGGCCTGTTAGTAGTATGTTAAAATAACCTATAGGATAACAGTATACATTGGAGTTTTAGCAGTAGGTTGAGAGGGGAAAGGGAAGATCTTGGCAATATTACAGAGAAAGAGGCAACACATTTTACCCATAGCCGTGCATGTGAATGGAGATGGAATTGAAGAGCCAAATGTTACTCCTATGCAACATGTTTGATGACAAGATAGATGGTAGTACTGTTTACTGTGATGGAGAAAGGGGATAATATGAGCCCAGTGTTAGACATTAAGTTTAAGGCAGTGGAGTGCCATCCATGAGCATATAGCCAGGAGACAACCCAAGAGTAGGGACTGGATTGCAGGAGTGAGAACAGGGGTGGATAGATTTGTGTGTGTATCATCCGCATAGAGATTATATCTAAGGCCAAAAGCATTGATGAAGTCACCAAATGATAGTATGTAGAGAGAAAGAGAGATCTCAGAACAGAGCCCTGATGTATACCCACAGACAGATCAATAGAAGACGAAGACATGTTAGCAACAGAGATGGAGAATGTGTGACAGGAAAGTTATGATGAAAACCAGGATAGAACTTTGTTACTGATACCAAGAGAGAGTTTAGAATATGAAGGAGGAGAGTGATTGAGAGCATCAAACGCAGCCGATAGATCAAGTAGGATTAGTAGGGAAAAACCTTGGGAATTAGCTTTAAGCACAGTCTGTAGAACGTGCTGTACGAAAGGCAGGTTGTAAAGGATCCAGGAGGGCATGTGATTTAAGAATGTTGACACTAGCAATTAGAAGGCAAACAGCATGAGGGATACAGAGCGGTAGTTAGTAAGGCACATAGGGTGTAGTTTGTTTCTGACAAAAGGGTGACCGCTACAGGCTTAAAGTAAGAGGGCAAAAATCCAGAGAATAGGGAGAAATTGAAGATGTGGGTGAGAGTGGGGACTAAGAGATGCAGTAAGGTGTGAGGGGATACGATCTAGAGGGCATGTGGTAGAGGGAGAATAGAAGATGATTAGCTTCCAGCTCTGTAAGAGAAGAAAAGGAGTCAAGTGCAGAAGGAGATTTGGGTAGAAGGAGAGAAGGGGGAAGGGACAGAAGGAATCTCCTTTTGGGTGGCATCCACCTTGCCTCTGAAGTAGTCAAATGCTTGAGGAGAAGTGAAGGAAGGATGGCAAGTGGGAGGAGAAGGTCAGTGGAGGGAGTCAAATACAGAGAAAAAAACAGCGTAAATTAAATTTGAGTGTTGATGAGTGTGGAAAAAAGTAGTGTATTTAGCCCTAGAGAGCAGCTTTATACAGGACAGGAGACATTTTTACTGTAGAAAAATCAAACAAAGTGTGAGATTTCCTCCGTAGGTATTAAGAACAGCGAGTGGAAGTGTGATGAGTGTGTTTGGGAATTTAGCCAAAGGTGTGGGTTAGAGGGATGAGTGTGTCAGAGCCTAGAGGGGGCATATAGATAGGAGGATAGCATTGTAAGAGTTAATAAGATTGTTAGTTTAAGCAGAAAGAAAGAGAGAGAAGAGAGGTTAGAGTAGATGTCAGAGGAGAGTTTAATTAAGCAGAGGAAAATCAGTGGGACAGGTAAGATGGGGTGAGGGGAATGACTGATTGTGACTGATGAGAGCAGAAGAGGTTATGTACAACTAGAGCCTTGTTAGTAAGAGTGGACATTCCAGAGGGCACAGGAGAAGGGAAGAGAAAAGTAAGGAAAGGAATGTGGATTACATTAGATAGGTTAACACTCTTAGTAGGGAGGCCTGATGTGTATATGAGCCGGTCCAAGATTATAAGAGATATCCCCCAACATCAGCGAGCATAGAAGGAGACACAGAGATAGGTGTAGAGAGAGACAGAGATAGGGATATGTAGAGAGAGAAGGGCGTCAAGAGAATGAGACAGATAGGCGTAGAGAGAGGAGACATAGAGAGAGGGGGCTTTGAGAGGGGGGCGTAGAGAATGAGGGAAGGTGGAAGAGAATAGGATGTGCAGGAGTGCATTTCATTGAGCAGTGCAGAAATAGCTGCAATAGAGGTCTGTACAAATGGTGCTTTGTGTAGACACATGCAAAGGTAGGGGAAGGAAAGTGTATAGAACATGTGGATAAAAGCAGGAGTGTGGAAGTTAGAGAAATTAGAAAAGTTTTACAGAGGAGTGAGGAAACAGTAAACAGAAAGAACAAGAGAGGTTACATTGGGATGACGTGCTGTGGTAGAGAGAAATGCTAGGAGAGAGCCTCCAGATATTAGAGGACATGAATTGAGAGAGCAAATGTATAAATCAAAACCGGAGGGGGAGGTATAGCACGAAAGCTTGCACAGCAGTTGATGAAGATTATAGTCTTAAAGTTGCGTGTACCTGTCAGGGCACTCAAGAAGGTCAATGCTCACAAGTGCAGAGTTCATGAAGAAATGCTGAATCCAGTTCCCCTCCAATTTAATTTTAATATAACTTTTTCATTCTTCATTACTGCAAAAAGCAAACAAAACAAAACCACATTGCATTACTATTTTCAAAATGGATTGAATGACATATTCAACAGTAACTGTGTGATGCCAATATTGCCTTCTCACTCGTAGGCCAGTACGGTCAGGTACCCAGTACTGATAAAACAATAAGTGCCCGTACTAAGTACCAATATGAATTATAAGGAAATGTAAAATCTCCAGGTCTCTCTCCATCTCTGCAACAGATATATGGATAAGCCCATATTAAGGCATCACGTGACCGGAGCCGTCACTGACTGGGTATACGCAAAGATGCAGGGAGATGCAAAGAAAGGGAGGGAGACAGGGAGAAGATGGGAAACGGAGGGAGGCACGGATGGCAGGCCTCTCTCTTTCACTGGTGCATGCAAGGAGCTGGTCCCAACATCCACAAAGTGTGTGTGTATTATTGGTTGTGTTTTATGGCGGTAGGAGGATAGTGTGTATATTGTGTGTGTGTGTGGGAGTATTATATTGTGTGTAGGGTATTATAGTGTGTATATTATGTTGAGGTGCAGAGGAGAGTGTTAGATTGGGTATCTTGTGTTAGGGGGTATTGTGTATATTGTGTTTAAGACTATAATATTATTGGGGAGATTATTATTGAGGAGGTATTAAAGTGTGTATTGTGGGGAGTATTAGTGTATGTATTATTTGTGGGTGACAGATGCTGTGGGTAGGCCAAGAGTACGGGCCAGACTAAGGTGGAGACTTTCTGTACTCTGCATACAGGACTCTACATGCACTGCAGAGGTGAAATTCCCCCAACTCCAATTTGCTACACTCTCCAAGAGAGAATATTGTGATCAGAGGTGGAAGATGAGCAGGGTCACTGCCCAGGGAGTAGCCTGTCAGGGGGCATGGAAATCTCTTTTGGTGCGTATGTTGCCACGTGGCATTGATTGACCGGTCAATTAGCACTGCTTCCTATCACAGTGACATGATCCGGTGCTGTGATCGGTTGCAGCGCTGACCAAGGTGTGTTAGTGCAGCAATTTACAGGGAGGGAACAGAGGTTGTGGGTGACAGATGCTGGGGGTAGGCCAAGAGTACGGGCCAGAGCAAGGTGGAGATATTCTGTACTCTGCATGCCCATCCTGCATGCCCAGGACTCTGCATGCATGCCAGTGGCTGTGGGGTGTGTGTGTGTAGGTATGCCAAGTGTCAGTGTGCATAAGTAAGTGTGCTGTGTGTGTAAGTAAGTTTGCCTGTGTGGCAGGAGGTGTAGGGGGGTGGGGGGCGGGGGGCGGTTCAGCTGGAGGACTTTACCCAGCACAAAAGCACATAGATGCCTCTGATTATATCACCCCAAATGCTGATAATATCCTGCTGTAGATGCACTTTACAGAAGATGATACAGATGTCATCAGTGTTTGGTGGGTTCATTAAATCAATCCATCATATAATAGCCACACTGTGCATATGATGTACTGAATCAGTAACACCAATCACAGGAAGACATCTCCATGGTAGGGGTAGTGTTGAAGTTAACAAAATATGTCCAGCACTGTGGTGTGGAGCCCATACATAATAATTGTGCACATTACCAGAACAACATATTGTCAACTGCATGATCATTTTGCTGCTTGTAGTGTATACTCTTGTCCTGTGCAGTGTTGTAGTAGATCCGTCTCTTCGGTGTTCACTGCAATAAAAGTAAGACATTGCATTAATATTACAGAAGTTTGGGGGCTGAAATCCCACTATGCTAATGACAGTTTCCCTTTGCATAAGATTCTTGTGATTATATCTCAATGATGATCAATAACAACTACATCATAACACAGCTGCTCTATACAGAATATGTATTTGCCATCAATGGTCATGGAGGCAATATGTCACACAATGTACATATATAGCAAGGATTATTTCTTCCTCTGGTGTATTATGATGGGAGGGTGAGATTCTGCATTATCAGCATCAGTAAATCTGTAGGAAACTGAGTGATATTCTATTTTTTAATGCAATATTAGGGTCAAATAAAGCTTGCTGTATCTATAGCCATGCTCTACCCATGATGTGCTGAATCAATGACTGCAGAGCGATTTAGAGTGGTAAACATGACTTGAACTCATCTCTGAATAGAGGGTAGCACAGTAGTGCAGAGTAGAAGGTGAATGTATCTCAAATGGAAACCCTTAGCAGCTGTGTGGGGAGTAGACAGTACAGACTGACCAAGTAAATAGTAAAAAGTAGTAACTTCAACATTACTTGGTTTTGTTCTCCACTCCTGTTTTTCTGTTCTTTAAATCACTAATACTGATGCCATATGTAACCTGTACTGAGAGTTATATACTCTACTGGCCTAGATCAAATTAAATGATGCAAACAGGATCCCTCCCACTCAAGATTCATATGATTGCACCACCTCAACCTTTCATAGCAATAACATAGAACTGCAGCAGTGCGCTACTGCACATGTTCTTGTTATGAATGGTAGTAGATGTGGTCCTTGGGTCAGTACTTCATACTGTAGCCACACTCTATTCATGATGTATTGAATCAACAAAAATCTGCATGGTACAGATCACAGGAAGGGGTGGAGTAGAGGTGAATATGTCCAATGCGAAACCCTTAGCAGCCGGATTTTTTGGAGTCAATAAAACGACAAATACTAAATGAGAAATATACACATTGCTTATCTGTCTCTGTGTAGTCATTTTCCTCCTCTTCAACTGTCCTTCAATTTTCTATTTTGCAAGAAAATGAACACATGGCTTCAATATTCACTTCTGTTCTGCAGTCTTTCCTCTTGAAATAAAAAAGTTAAGCATTGCATTATTATTATAATTATTATTGACGATACATACAATGAACCTTGCTCCAAACCATGTGATACAAAGCAAATCCACCTCCCTCCCACAGCTGTGCTCCTTCTAGAGCTTCTACCACACAAGTTATTCATGTCAGTGAAACTGTACTGCAGTCCCGGTCTGCACACAATCTACTGAATCAATGACATCACACTGTGTCACACAATGTCATGCTAACGACAGGAAACAATCTTTGTATATATCTTTGTATATATAATAATAATAATAATAATAATAATAAAAAAAATAAGACAGGACAGACACTCCTACATTGCAATCAATAGAAAATAACTGGGACAGGCACTTCAAGGATGCATACGGTCCCGGATAAACTGTAGCTACCTATACACGTGTGCCTTGTCTCTAGACTCTGCATATATCTCTATTTATATACCACCCATTGTGTACTCAGCGCTTTACAAGAGAGACCAAAAAGTACAGGAAATTATTATACAATAAGTTCAACAAACAAAAACAGACAATAGGAAAGTAAATCCCTGTCCTGGGTAGTTTACAATCTAAGAGAAATGTAAGGAGACTTACAGAGAGACAACAGGTGGGGGAACAAGTGCAGTAGATGACAATGCTTGTCCTTAATGGTGGGTACTTGTAGTATAAAGCACTTCTTGGGAACAATAGTTAGTGACTGAATGAGTGACAGTAGCAACGAGTAAAAGCTATTGAAATGCTTCATTTAAGTTGTGAATTTTAAGGTTGATCTTAAATGTGGGTGGAAGAGGGTATGTTGGCATATACTGAGTGTGTGTGAGTTTCACAGGTAAATTGATGGGAAAGGGTTTCAGGCAAGAGAGCGAGTGCGCAGTAGAGGTGTAAGAAGTATAATGGAGACAGTTATTAGTAGAGCTTAGGAGACGAGGAAGGGCATAACGAGACCAAAGATGATATGTAGGAAGGAGCAGATGAATAGAGAATAGTGTTGGACTGGGTCCTCAACTATAAAAAAATGGGTAACGGGTACCCGGCCAAAATGAAAGGTTCTACCCGGTCGGGTACACGGTTTGGCACTTACCTTCCGGGTGGCGGTGACATCTAGGATCAGCAGCAGTCCTGTGATGGTGGCAGCATCTGTGGTGTCTTCAGCCGGCGGGGGAGCTGCAGGCTCACAGACACAGCTTACCTGCTTCGGTGCTGTGTCCTGCAGCTCCCCCCGCCAGGTGAAGACACCTCTGATGCTGCCAACATCAGAGGACTGCTGCTGCTGATCCTAGATGTCTTAGGAAAGGTAAGTATAAAAGATTATTTCCAGCTGCCCTGACATTACCCGACGCCGGGTATTACCCGGCCAAGTCCACTTCTCAGTGGCCGGTTTCGAGTAATGTCCGGGTAGCTGGAAATGTGTCGGGTAACGCCGGGTACTCGGTACACCACTAATAGAGAACCTTAACAAAAAGGTAAGGAGGAGAACTTTGTAGGTGATCTGAAACTTGATGGGAAGCAAGGAGAGGGATTTAAGGAGGAGGAGGAGATGAGCAGATACTGTTGTGGGAGAAAGGGAAATTATTCAAGCAGCAGAGTTTTGGATAGATTGCAAATGAGAAAGTTGTGAAGCAGGGAGCCCTGTTAGCAGTATGTTAACCCATACGATAAGGGCATGCATTGGCGTTTTAGCAGTAGATTGACAGAGAAAAGGGCAAATCTTGGAAATATTACAGAGAAAGAATCGACAAACTTTAGCCAGTGTCGTGAATGAAGATGGAAAGGGAAGAGTCAAATGTTACTCCTAGGCAATGTGCTTTCATGACAGGATGATGGTAGTACTGTTTACTGCGATGGAGAAAGGTGATATTAGGCCAGATTTAGGGGGAAATATGAGGAGCTCAGTTTTAGACATTAGGTTTAAGGCAGAAGAGTGTCATCCATGGAGGATATAGCCAGGAGGCAACCCGAAACTAGGGACTAAATTGCAGGAGTGACGGTAGGGTGGATAGGTGTGTGTATCATCTGCATAGAGATGATATCAAGGGCCAAAATAGTTGATAAGGTCAACTAGTGATAGTATGTAGTGAGAGAGGTCCCAGAACAGAGTCCTGAGGTATACCAACAGACAAAACAACAGGAGACAAAGACACGTTAGCAACAGAGATGGAGAATGTGTGATGGAGAAGTATGATGAAAACAAGGATATAAGTTTGCTGCGGATACGAAGAAAGAGTTTAGAATATGAATGAGAAGAGTGATTGACAGTATCAAAAGCAGAAGAGAGATCAAGCAGGATTAGTAAGTAAGATGGACCTTGGGAATTTTCTTTATGTACATAATTTTTTACATTGGGAAAAGCAGATTGTGAAGGGCCCAGAGGAGCATGTGATTTAAGAATGTTGTTCAAACGGGAGATCACAAGACGTTCTAGCAATTAGGAGGCAAATGGTAGGAAGGATACAGGGCGATAGTTAGAAATTCACACAAGGTCAAGGTTATTTTTGAGAATAGGGGTGACCACTGCATGCTTAAAAGGAAGAGTTGAAAGAGCCAAAGGATATGGAGGAATTGAAGATGTGGGTGAGAGTGAGAATATAGGATTGAGAGGGCATGTGGTAGAGGGAGAAGAGAAGATCAGGTTCCAGCTTTGTGACAGGAGAAAAGGAGTCAAGAGTGCAATGAGATCTAGATAGAAAAAGAGAGAGGGGGAAGGGAGAGAACGAATCTACTTGTGGATGGCATCCACCTTGCCTCAAGTGAGCAAAGGCTTGAGGAGAAATAAAGGATGGATGTTAAGTGGGAGGAGAAAGTCAGTGGTGGGACTCAAATACATAGAAGACAGTGTGAATGAAATTGGAGTGTTGATGAGTGAGGAAAAAGTAGTGTTTGACCTTAAAAAAAGGAGCAGAGTTTTACAGAACAGGACAAAGGTTTAGTGTAGAAAATCAGACTGTGAGATTTCCTCCATAGGTGTTAAGAGCAGCAGTGTGATGTGATGAAGTGTGATGAGAGCGTGCTTGTGAATTAAACCAATGCATGGGTTAGGCTGCGTCTATAGTAAGCACGCAACAGAAGGCAAAGTTAGCGCATGCCTGTCGCTCCAGCAATCCCTGCACTGAGGTCCGAGGCGACGGGGAGGCCCTGCATCGCTCGCACGCACTGTGGACGACCAAGCGTGTGCCCATGATAATCACGGCCTTAGAGGGATGAGTGTGTCAGAGCCTAGAAGGGGCATATAGATGATGGAGGAGGGAGGAGGAGGGAGGAGGAGGAGGTGCTAGCATTGTAAAAGTTAACAAGATAGTTAGTTTAAGCAGAAAGTGAGGAGAGGTTAGAGATAAGGGTAGATGTCAGAGGAGAGAGTTCAATTAAGCTGAGGTATCGAGTAGGACAGGGGTGAGGGGAATGAGAGGTGGTGGATGATGAGAGCAGAAGAGGTCATGTACAAATAGACCATGTTAGTCGTAGAGCAGACATTCCAGAGGGCACGTGAGAAGGGAAGAGAAAAGTGAGACAAGGAATGTGGATTACATTAGATGGGTTACTACGCTTAGCAGGGAGGTGGAGAGAGAGGCAAGAGGCAGAGGGTGATGTAGGGGTAGAGGAAGAGATGTTGCATGTACCTTGTCAGAACATTAAAGAACGTCAATTCACACTGGTGCAGAGTTGAGGATGAAATGCTGAATCCAGTTCACGTCCAATTCAATTTTAACAGAACTTTTTCATTCTTCATTACTGCAAAAAAAAAAGTAAAAAACAATGCATTACTATTTTCAAAATGGATTGAATTCCCCCAACAATGACTATGTGTTACCAATATATCCCTCTCAGTCCCACTGCAGCACATACTGTACCAGTGTGAAAGTAAGAAGGTACACAGTACCGGTAAAACAATATGTGCCGGTACTATGCACCATATGAATTATAAGAGGATGTAAATCTCCCAGTCTCTCTCCATATCCGCAACAGAGTGGGCTCCGGTCAGTGGCATGGATGCCCATATATGGATATGCTCATATTTGGGCATCCCATGTCACTGACCGGAGCCGGCTCTGAGTATAGGGATATATGCGGAGATGCAGAGGTGCAAGGAAATGGGAGGAGGCACGGTGAGAAACAGGGAGAGACCACAGGAAGATAGAGGGCAACAACTTCCACAAGGTACGTCTATGTGTATAATTGTTTGTATTTTGTGCAGAGGGGGTAATTTCAGATAAAATACAATTCTCCACCCTCTACGAAACAATTCCACTTTGTTCAGTAAGCCAGAAAGTCTTGGTCCCATGTGGACTGAATTTTAATGCAAATTAGGTCCTTAATACACAAGTAAAGAATATAGATACTTATTCTCTACTGTAAGAAGTGCCACATTGCCCACTATTTAGGTCCTGTGCCCAGATTGTGACCAAGCATGGCAGAGGTGAGATTCCCCCAACTCCAATTTGCTACACTCTCCAAGAGAGATAATTGTGATCAGAGATGGAACTATGGGGGGGGCGAGCAGGGTCGCTGCCAAGGGAGTAGCCCGACTGGGGGCACGGAAATCTCATTTGGTGCATATGTTGCAGCGTTGCATTGATTGGCCGGTCAATCTGCACTGCTGCCTGTCACAGTGACATCATGATCGGGCACTGTGATCAGCTATAGCGCTGACCCAGGTGACATAGTTCAGCACTTTACAAGGAGGGAACAGATGTTGTGGGTGACAGATGTTGGGGGTAGGCTAAGACTGTTGACCAGAGTAACGTGGAGACTTACTGCACTCTGCATGCCCATCCTCTCGCTGACATCAGGGGAAGGAAGTGGCTCTGGGGTGTGTGTAGGTATGCCAGATGTCAGTGAATGCATAAGTAAGTATGCCTGTGTAGTGGGAGGTGTAGGGGCATTAAGCTGGAGGACTTAAATCAGGCACAAAAGCACATAGATACCTCTTATTATACCGCACCAAATGCTGATAATATCATGCTGAGCTGCACTTTACAGAAGATGATGCAGAATCCATCATATAATAGCCACACTGTGCATATGATGTACTGAATCAGTAACACCAGGAAGACATCTCCATTTAAGGGGTACAGTTGAAGTTAACAGAATATGTCCAGCACTTTGGTGTGTAGCCCATAAATAATAATTGTGCACATTACCAGAACATACTTGCAACTGCAAGATCATTTTGCTGCTTGTAGTGTATGCTCGTTCTGTGCAGTGTTGTAGTAGATCCGTCTCTTCAGTGTTCACTGCAACAAAAGTAAGACATTGCATTAATATTACAGACGTTTGGGGGCTGAAATCTCACTTCGCTGCGGACAATTTCCCTTTGCATAAGATTCTTGTGATTATGTCAATGATGATCAATAACTACATCATAACACAGCTGCTCTATACAGAAGATGTACTTGCTATCAATGGTCATGAAGGTAATACGTCACACAATGTACAGATATAGCAAGGATTATTTCTTCCTCTGGTGCATTATGGCATTATGATGGGAAATGTTGTGAGATTCTGCATTATCAGCATCACTGAATCTTTTGGAAATTAAGTGATATTCTATGTTTTAATGCAATATTATGGATGATCAGCCGATAAAATAATAATAGCTTGCTGTATCTGTAGCCATGCTCTACCCATGATGTGCTAAATCAATGACTGCAGAGAGATTCAGAGTGGTAAACATGACTGGAACGCATCTCTGAATAATGGGCAGCAAAGCAGTGCAGAAAAGGAGGTGAAAGTATTTAAAATGGAAGACCCTTAGCAGCTGTGTGGGGAGTAGACAGTACAGACTGACCAAGTAAATGGTAAAAGGAGTAACTTCAACATTACTTGGCTTTGTTCTCCACATTGAAGCTTTCCTCCTCTTTAAATCACTAATACTGATGCCATGTGTAACCTGTACTGAGAGTTATATAATCTACTGGCCTAGATGAAACCATATGATGCAAACAGGTTCCATCCCACTCGATTCATAGAATTGAACCACCTCAACCTTTCATAACAATCACATAGAACCGCAGCAGTGCGCTACTGCACATGTTCTTGTTATGAATGGTAGTAGATGTGGTCCTTGGGTCAAAACTTCATACAGCAGCCACACTCTACTCATGATGTATTGAATCAACAAAAACCTGCATGGTACAGATCACAGGAAGGGTAGAGTAGAGGTGAATATGTCCAATGCGAAACCCTTAGCAGCTGGATTGTGTGGAGTCAATAAAACGACAAATACTAAATGAGAAATATACACATTGCTTATCTGTCTCTGTGTAGTCATTTTCCTCCTCTTCAACTGTCCTTCAAAATTTCTCTTCTGCCAGAAAAGAAACACATGGCTTCAATATTCACTGTTCTTCCCTCCTGAAATAAAAGTTAAGCATTGCATGGTTATGATCATACATACAATTAACCTTGCGCCAAACTATGTGATCCAAAGTAAATCCACCTCCCTCCCACAGCTGTGTTCCTTCTAGAGCTTCTACCACACAAGTCGTTAATGTTCGTGACACTGTACTGCAGTCACAGTCTGCACACAAAGTAATGAATCAATTACATCACACTGAAAAGGCAGTCTACATGATGCAATAGTTATCCATAATAACTATGTCATGCAAAGGACAGGAAAGCCTATATGTATATCATTAGGGGAGAGGGGAAAAAAATAAATAAAAAATAAGTGCGACAAATTAAAACAGACAATAGGAAAGTAAATCCTTGCCCTGGGAACTTTACAATCTAAGAGAAATGTTAGAAGACTTAAAGAGAGGCAGCAGTTGGGGGAAGAAGTGCAGTAGATAACACTGCTTGTCCTTAATGGTGGGTACTTTTAGTAGAAAGCACTTCTTGGGAACAATAGTTGTTAGTAGTGACTGTGGGTGTGGGACAGTAGCCACGAGTCAAAGTTTTTGTAATTCTTGATTTAAGTCGTGAATTTTAAGATTGGTCTTAAATGTGGGTGGAAGAGGTTATGTTGGCATATACTGAGTGTGAGGGAGTTTCACATGTACGGTGCAGTGATGGAAAATGGTTTCAGGCAAGTGAGAGAACAGTAGAGGTGAAAGAAGTTAACAGGAGACAGTTATGGTTATAGTGCAAGAGACGAGCAAGGGCATAACGAGAGATCAAAGATGATATGCAAGAAGGAGCAGATTAATGGAGAGCCTTCACAAAAAGGTAAGGAGGAGAACTTTGTAGGTGATACAAAAACTTGATGGGATGCCAGGACAGGGATTTAAGGAGATGAGCAGAGACTGTTGTGGGAGAAAGTGAGATTATTCAAGCAGCAGAGTTTTGCATAGGAGAAAGTTGTGAAGCAGGGAGGCCTGTTAGTAGTATTTTAAAATAACCCATAGGATAACAGTATACATTGGAGTTTTAGCAGTAGGTTGAGAGGGGAAAGGGAAGATCTTGGTAATATTACAGAGAAAGAGGATCCAAACTTTACCCTTGGCCATGCATGTGAATGGAGATGGAATTGAAGAGCCAAATGTTACTCCTAGGCAACATGTTTGATGACAAGATAGATGGTAGTACTGTTTACTGTGATGGAGAAAGGGGATAATATGAGCCCAGTTTTAGACATTAAGTTTAAGGCAGTGGAGTGCCATCCATGAGCATATAGCCAGGAGGCAACCCAAGAGTAGGGACTGGATTGCAGGAGTGAGAGCAGGGGTGGATAGATTTGTGTGTGTATCATCTGCATAGAGATTATATCTAAGGCCAAAAGAGTTGATGAGGTCACCAAATGATAGTATGTAGAGAGAAAGAGAGATCTCAGAACAGAGCCCTGATGTATACCCACAGACAGATCAATAGAAGACGAAGACATGTTAGCAACAGAGATGGAGAATGTGTGACAGGAAAGTTATGATGAAAACCAGGATAGAACTGTGTTACGGATACAAAGAGAGAGTTAAGAATATGAAGGAGGAGAGTGATTGAGAGCATCAAACGCAGCAGACAGATCAAGTAGGATTAGTAGGGAAAAGTGACCTTGGGAATTTGCTTTAAGCACAGTCTGTAGAACGAGCTGTACGAAAGGCAGGTTGTAAAGGATCCAGGAGGGAATGTGATTTAAGAATGTTGACATTCTAGCAATTAGGAGACAAACAGCAGGAGGGATACAGGGCGGTAGTTAGTAAGGCACATAGGGTGTAGGTTGTTTCTGAGAAAAGGGTGACCACTACAGGCTTAAAGTAAGAGGGTAAAGAGCCAGAGAATAGGGAGGAATTGAAGATGTGGGTGAGAGTGGGGACTAAGAGATGCAGTAAGGTGTGAGGGGATACGATCTAGAGGGCATGTGGTAGAGGGAGAAGAGAAGATGATTAGCTTCCAGCTCTGTAAGAGAAGAAAAAGAGTCAAATGCAGAAGCAGAATTAGGTAGAAGGAGAGAAGGGGGAAGGGACAGAAGGAATCTCCTTGTGGGTGGCATCCACCTTGACTCTGAAGTAGTCAAATGCTTGAGGAGAAGTGAAGGAAGGATGGCAAGTGTGAGGAGAAGGTTAGTGGAGGGAGTCAAATACAGGGAAAAAAAGACAGCGTAAATTAAATTTGTGTGTTGATGAATGTGGAAAAAAAAGTAGTGTGGTTTGGCCCCAGAGAGCAGCTTTATACAGGACTGGAGACATTTTTACTGTAGAAAAATCAAACATCAAGTGTGAGATTTCCTTCATAGGCATTAAGAACAGCGAGTGGAAGTGTGATGAACATGTTTGGGAATTTAGCCAAGGGTGTGGGTTAGAGGGACGAGTGTGTCAGAGCCTAGAAGGGGCATATAGATAGGATAGCATTGCAAGAGTTAATAAGATTGTTAGTTTAAGTGAAAAGAGAGAGAGAGCAGAGAGGTTAGAGTAGATGTCAGAGGAGAGTTTAATTAAGCAGAGGAAAATCAGTGGGACAGGTAAGATGGGGTGAGGGGAATGACTGATTGTGAATGATGAGAGCAGAAGAGGTCATGTACAACTAGAGCCTTGTTAGTAAGAGAAAGGACATTCCAGAGGGCACAGGAGAAGGGAAGAGAAAAGTAAGGAAAGGAATGTGGATTACATTAGATAGGTTAACACTCTTAGCAGGGAGGCCCGATGTGTATATGAGCCGGTCCAAGATTATAAGAGATATCCCCCAACATCAGCGAGCATAGAAGGAGACACAGAGATAGGTGTAGAGAGAGACAGAGATAGGGGTATGTAGAGAGAGAAGGACGTCAAGAGAATGAGACAGATAGACGTAGAGAGAGGAGACGTAGAGAGAGGGGGCTTTGAGAGGGGGGCGTAGAGAATGAGGGAAGGTGGAAGAGAATAGGATGTGCAGGAGTGCATTTCATTGAGCAGTGCAGAAATAGCTGCAATAGAGGTCTGTACAAATGGTGCTTTGTGTAGACACATGCAAAGGTAGGGGAAGGAAAGTGTATAGAACATGTGGATAAAAGCAGGAGTGTGGAAGTTAGAGAAATTAGAAAAGTTTTACAGAGGAGTGAGGAAACAGTAAACAGAAAGAACAAGAGAGAGGTTACATTGGGATGACGTGCTGTGGTAGAGAGAAATGCTAGGAGAGAGCCTCCAGATATTAGAGGACATGAATTGAGAGAGCAAATGTATAAATCAAAACCGGAGGGGGAGGTATAGCACGAAAGCTTGCACAGCAGTTGATGAAGATTATAGTCTTAAAGTTGCGTGTACCTGTCAGGGCACTCAAGAAGGTCAATGCTCACAAGTGCAGAGTTCATGAAGAAATGCTGAATCCAGTTCCCCTCCAATTTAATTTTAATATAACTTTTTCATTCTTCATTACTGCAAAAAGCAAACAAAACAAAACCACATTGCATTACTATTTTCAAAATGGATTGAATGACATATTCAACAGTAACTGTGTAATGCCAATATTGCCTTCTCACTCGTAGGCCAGTACGGTCAGGTACCCAGTACTGATAAAACAATAAGTGCCCGTACTAAGTACCAATATGAATTATAAGGAAATGTAAAATCTCCAGGTCTCTCTCCATCTCTGCAACAGATATATGGATAAGCCCATATTAAGGCATCACGTGACCGGAGCCGTCACTGACTGGGTATATGCAAAGATGCAGGGAGATGCAAAGAAAGGGAGGGAGAGAGACAGGGAGAAGATGGGAAACGGAGGGAGGCACGGATGGCGGGCCTCTCTCTTTCACTGGTGCATGCAAGGAGCTGGTCCCAACATCCACAAAGTGTGTGTGTATTATTGGTTGTGTTTTATGGCGGTAGGAGGATAGTGTGTATATTGTGTGTGTGTGGGAGTATTATATTGTGTGTAGGGTATTATAGTGTGTATATTATGTTGAGGTGCAGAGGAGAGTATTAGATTGGGTATCTTGTGTTAGGGGGTATTGTGTATATTGTGTTTAAGACTATAATATTATTGGGGAGATTATTATTGAGGAGGTATTAAAGTGTGTATTGTGGGGAGTATTAGTGTATGTATTATTTGTGGGTGACAGATGCTGTGGGTAGGCCAAGAGTACGGGCCAGACTAAGGTGGAGACTTTCTGTACTCTGCATACAGGACTCTACATGCACTGCAGAGGTGAGATTCCCCCAACTCCATTTTGCTACACTCTCCAAGAGAGATTATTGTGATCAGAGGTGGAAGATGAGCAGGGTCACAGTCCAGGGAGTAGCCTGTCAGGGGGCATGGAAATCTCTTTTGGTGCGTATGTTGCCACGTGGCATTGATTGACCGGTCAATTAGCACTGCTTCCTATCACAGTGACATGATCCGGTGCTGTGATCGGTTGCAGCGCTGACCAAGGTGTGTTAGTGCAGCAATTTACAGGGAGGGAACAGAGGTTGTGGGTGACAGATGCTGGGGGTA
Organism: Ascaphus truei; assembly: GCF_040206685.1. NCBI lineage: Eukaryota > Metazoa > Chordata > Amphibia > Anura > Ascaphidae > Ascaphus > Ascaphus truei. The sequence continues at coordinate 240,418 of NW_027456837.1, forward strand.
GGCCAAGAGTACGGGCCAGAGCAAGGTGGAGATATTCTGTACTCTGCATGCCCATCCTGCATGCCCAGGACTCTGCATGCATGCCAGTGGCTGTGGGGTGTGTGTGTGTAGGTATGCCAAGTGTCAGTGTGCATAAGTAAGTGTGCTGTGTGTGTAAGTAAGTTTGCCTGTGTGGCAGGAGGTGTAGGGGGGTGGGGGGCGGGGGGCGGTTCAGCTGGAGGACTTTACCCAGCACAAAAGCACATAGATGCCTCTGATTATATCACCCCAAATGCTGATAATATCCTGCTGTAGATGCACTTTACAGAAGATGATACAGATGTCATCAGTGTTTGGTGGGTTCATTAAATCAATCCATCATATAATAGCCACACTGTGTATATGATGTACTGAATCAGTAACACCAATCACAGGAAGACATCTCCATGGTAGGGGTAGTGTTGAAGTTAACAAAATATGTCCAGCACTGTGGTGTGGAGCCCATACATAATAATTGTGCACATTACCAGAACAACATATTGTCAACTGCATGATCATTTTGCTGCTTGTAGTGTATACTCTTGTCCTGTGCAGTGTTGTAGTAGATCCGTCTCTTCGGTGTTCACTGCAATAAAAGTAAGACATTGCATTAATATTACAGAAGTTTGGGGGCTGAAATCCCACTATGCTAATGACAGTTTCCCTTTGCATAAGATTCTTGTGATTATATCTCAATGATGATCAATAACAACTACATCATAACACAGCTGCTCTATACAGAATATGTATTTGCCATCAATGGTCATGGAGGCAATATGTCACACAATGTACATATATAGCAAGGATTATTTCTTCCTCTGGTGTATTATGATGGGAGGGTGAGATTCTGCATTATCAGCATCAGTAAATCTGTAGGAAACTGAGTGATATTCTATTTTTTAATGCAATATTAGGGTAAAATAAAGCTTGCTGTATCTATAGCCATGCTCTACCCATGATGTGCTGAATCAATGACTGCAGAGCGATTTAGGGCCTCATGCAGAGAGCATAGAATTTTAAAAATGGCGAATTTCATAAAAAGTAGCTTTTTTGGAGAGTTTTATTCTCCATATGCAGAAAAGTGCGAATTCTGCTATGTTTAACATGGATGCGTGTGGCGAGTTTAAATTGGCGAGATGCGCGCTTCAGAAACGTGTAAAAACAAATTCGCGCCTTTTTTTTCCCCTTTACTATAGGCGGCGAGCGCCATCTTGCCATATTTTCGTGGCGCGGCAAAAATGCGAGAATCGCGCCTTTTTTTGGCGCGAACAGCCGCTACTTGCCGTTCGCACCTCTCTGCATTCGGAGAGTTTTAAAAATGGCGCGATGGAGGTTCTCGCCAGCCGCGAGGCGAGTTTTAAACATAGAAATAAAAAAATGGCGCGTTTTTCGCAACTCGCCATTTTATGCCGTTTTCTGAGGGAAATTGAACAAAAAATGGCGAGTTTTGAAATAACGATGCTCTCTGCATGAGGCCCTTAGAGTGGTAAACATGACTTGAACTCATCTCTGAATAGAGGGTAGCACAGTAGTGCAGAGTAGAAGGTGAATGTATCTCAAATGGAAACCCTTAGCAGCTGTGTGGGGAGTAGACAGTACAGACTGACCAAGTAAATAGTAAAAAGTAGTAACTTCAACATTACTTGGTTTTGTTCTCCACTCCTGTTTTTCTGTTCTTTAAATCACTAATACTGATGCCATATGTAACCTGTACTGAGAGTTATATACTCTACTGGCCTAGATCAAATTAAATGATGCAAACAGGATCCCTCCCACTCAAGATTCATATGATTGCACCACCTCAACCTTTCATAACAATAACATAGAACTGCAGCAGTGCGCTACTGCACATGTTCTTGTTATGAATGGTAGTAGATGTGGTCCTTGGGTCAGTACTTCATACTGTAGCCACACTCTATTCATGATGTATTGAATCAACAAAAATCTGCATGGTACAGATCACAGGAAGGGGTGGAGTAGAGGTGAATATGTCCAATGCGAAACCCTTAGCAGCCGGATTTTTTGGAGTCAATAAAACGACAAATACTAAATGAGAAATATACACATTGCTTATCTGTCTCTGTGTAGTCATTTTCCTCCTCTTCAACTGTCCTTCAATTTTCTATTTTGCAAGAAAATGAACACATGGCTTCAATATTCACTTCTGTTCTGCAGTCTTTCCTCTTGAAATAAAAAAGTTAAGCATTGCATTATTATTATTATAATTATTATTGACGATACATACAATGAACCTTGCTCCAAACCATGTGATACAAAGCAAATCCACCTCCCTCCCACAGCTGTGCTCCTTCTAGAGCTTCTACCACACAAGTTATTCATGTCAGTGAAACTGTACTGCAGTCCCGGTCTGCACACAATCTACTGAATCAATGACATCACACTGTGTCACACAATGTCATGCTAACGACAGGAAACAATCTTTGTATATATCTTTGTATATATAATAATAATAATAATAATAAAAATAAGACAGGACAGACACTCCTACATTGCAATCAATAGAAAATAACTGGGACAGGCACTTCAAGGATGCATACGGTCCCGGATAAACTGTAGCTACCTATACACGTGTGCCTTGTCTCTAGACTCTGCATATATCTCTATTTATATACCACCCATTGTGTACTCAGCGCTTTACAAGAGAGACCAAAAAGTACAGGAAATTATTATACAATAAGTTCAACAAACAAAAACAGACAATAGGAAAGTAAATCCCTGTCCTGGGTAGTTTACAATCTAAGAGAAATGTAAGGAGACTTACAGAGAGACAACAGGTGGGGGAACAAGTGCAGTAGATGACAATGCTTGTCCTTAATGGTGGGTACTTGTAGTATAAAGCACTTCTTGGGAACAATAGTTAGTGACTGAATGAGTGACAGTAGCAACGAGTAAAAGCTATTGAAATGCTTCATTTAAGTTGTGAATTTTAAGGTTGATCTTAAATGTGGGTGGAAGAGGGTATGTTGGCATATACTGAGTGTGTGTGAGTTTCACAGGTAAATTGATGGGAAAGGGTTTCAGGCAAGAGAGCGAGTGCGCAGTAGAGGTGTAAGAAGTATAATGGAGACAGCTATTAGTAGAGCTTAGGAGACGAGGAAGGGCATAACGAGACCAAAGATGATATGTAGGAAGGAGCAGATGAATAGAGAATAGTGTTGGACTGGGTCCTCAACTATAAAAAAATGGGTAACGGGTACCCGGCCAAAATGAAAGGTTCTACCCGGTCGGGTACACGGTTTGGCACTTACCTTCCGGGTGGCGGTGACATCTAGGATCAGCAGCAGTCCTGTGACGGTGGCAGCATCTGTGGTGTCTTCAGCCGGCGGGGGAGCTGCAGGCTCACAGACACAGCTTACCTGCTTCGGTGCTGTGGAAGTGATTCCTGCAGCTCCCCCCGCCAGGTGAAGACACCTCTGATGCTGCCAACATCAGAGGACTGCTGCTGCTGATCCTAGATGTCTTAGGAAAGGTAAGTATAAAAGATTATTTCCAGCTGCCCTGACATTACCCGACGCCGGGTATTACCCGGCCAAGTCCACTTCTCAGTGGCCGGTTTCGAGTAATGTCCGGGTAGCTGGAAATGTGTCGGGTAACGCCGGGTACTCGGTACACCACTAATAGAGAACCTTAACAAAAAGGTAAGGAGGAGAACTTTGTAGGTGATCTGAAACTTGATGGGAAGCAAGGAGAGGGATTTAAGGAGGAGGAGGAGATGAGCAGATACTGTTGTGGGAGAAAGGGAAATTATTCAAGCAGCAGAGTTTTGGATAGATTGCAAATGAGAAAGTTGTGAAGCAGGGAGCCCTGTTAGCAGTATGTTAACCCATACGATAAGGGCATGCATTGGCGTTTTAGCAGTAGATTGACAGAGAAAAGGGCAAATCTTGGAAATATTACAGAGAAAGAATCGACAAACTTTAGCCAGTGTCGTGAATGAAGATGGAAAGGGAAGAGTCAAATGTTACTCCTAGGCAATGTGCTTTCATGACAGGATGATGGTAGTACTGTTTACTGCGATGGAGAAAGGTGATATTAGGCCAGATTTAGGGGGAAATATGAGGAGCTCAGTTTTAGACATTAGGTTTAAGGCAGAAGAGTGTCATCCATGGAGGATATAGCCAGGAGGCGACCCGAAACTAGGAACTAAATTGCAGGAGTGACGGTAGGGTGGATAGGTGTGTGTATCATCTGCATAGAGATGATATCAAGGGCCAAAATAGTTGATAAGGTCAACTAGTGATAGTATGTAGTGAGAGAGGTCCCAGAACAGAGTCCTGAGGTATACCAACAGACAAAACAACAGGAGACAAAGACACGTTAGCAACAGAGATGGAGAATGTGTGATGGAGAAGTATGATGAAAACCAGGATATAAGTTTGCTGCGGATACGAAGAAAGAGTTTAGAATATGAATGAGAAGAGTGATTGACAGTATCAAAAGCAGAAGAGAGATCAAGCAGGATTAGTAAGTAAAATGGACCTTGGGAATTTTCTTTATGTACATAATTGGTTACATTGGGAAAGGCAGATTGTGAAGGGCCCAGAGGAGCATGTGATTTAAGAATGTTGATCAAACGGGAGATCACAAGACGTTCTAGCAATTAGGAGGCAAATGGTAGGACGGATACAGGGCGATAGTTAGAAATTCACACAAGGTCAAGGTTATTTTTGAGAATAGGGGTGACCACTGCATGCTTAAAAGGAAGAGTTGAAAGAGCCAAAGGATATGGAGGAATTGAAGATGTGGGTGAGAGTGAGAATATAGGATTGAGAGGGCATGTGGTAGAGGGAGAAGAGAAGATCAGGTTCCAGCTTTGTGACAGGAGAAAAGGAGTCAAGAGTGCAATGAGATCTAGATAGAAAAAGAGAGAGGGGGAAGGGAGAGAACGAATCTACTTGTGGATGGCATCCACCTTGCCTCAAGTGAGCAAAGGCTTGAGGAGAAATAAAGGATGGATGTTAAGTGGGAGGAGAAAGTCAGTGGTGGGACTCAAATACATAGAAGACAGTGTGAATGAAATTGGAGTGTTGATGAGTGAGGAAAAAGTAGTGTTTGACCTTAAAAAAAGGAGCAGAGTTTTACAGAACAGGACAAAGGTTTAGTGTAGAAAATCAGACTGTGAGATTTCCTCCATAGGTGTTAAGAGCAGCAGTGTGATGTGATGAAGTGTGATGAGAGCGTGCTTGTGAATTAAACCAATGCATGGGTTAGGCTGCGTCTATAGTAAGCACGCAACAGATGGCAAAGTTAGCGCATGCCTGTCGCTCCAGCAATCCCTGCACTGAGGTCCGAGGCGACGGGGAGGCCCTGCATCGCTCGCACGCACTGTGGACAACCAAGCGTGTGCCCATGATAATCACGGCCTTAGAGGGATGAGTGTGTCAGAGCCTAGAAGGGGCATATAGATGATGGAGGAGGAGGGAGGAGGAGATGATAGCATTGTAAGAGTTAACAAGATAGCTAGTTTAAGCAGAAAGTGAGGAGAGGTTAGAGATAAGGGTAGATGTCAGAGGAGAGAGTTCAATTAAGCTGAGGTATCGAGTAGGACAGGGGTGAGGGGAATGAGAAGTGGTGGATGATGAGAGCAGAAGAGGTCATGTACAAATAGACCATGTTAGTCGTAGAGCAGACATTCCAGAGGGCACGTGAGAAGGGAAGAGTAAAGTGAGACAAGGAATGTGGATTACATTAGATGGGTTAATACGCTTAGCAGGGAGGTGGAGAGAGAGGCAAGAGGCAGAGGGTGGTGTAGGGGTAGAGGAAGAGATGTTGCATGTACCTTGTCAGAACATTAAAGAACGTCAATTCACACTGGTGCAGAGTTGATGATGAAATGCTGAATCCAGTTCACGTCCAATTCAATTTTAACAGAACTTTTTCATTCTTCATTACTGCAAAAAAAAAAGTAAAAAACAATGCATTACTATTTTCAAAATGGATTGAATTCCCCCACCAATGACTATGTGTTACCAATATATCCCTCTCAGTCCCACTGCAGCACATACTGTACCAGTGTGAAAGTAAGAAGGTACACAGTACCGGTAAAACAATACGTGCCGGTACTATGCACCATATGAATTATAAGGGGATGTAAATCTCCCAGTCTCTCTCCATATCCGCAACAGAGCGGGCTCCGGTCAGTGGCATGGATGCCCATATATGGGTATGCTCATATTTGGGCATCCCATGTCACTGACCGGAGCCGGCTCTGAGTATAGGGATATATGCGGAGACGCACAGGTGCAAGGAAATGGGAGGAGGCACGGTGAGAAACAGGGAGAGACCACAGGAAGATAGAGGGCAACAACTTCCACAAGGTACTTGTATGGGTATAATTGTTTGTATTTTGTGCAGAGGGGGTAATTTCAGATAAAATACAATTCTCCACCCTCTACGAAACAATTCCACTTTGTTCAGTAAGCCAGAAAGTCTTGGTCCCATGTGGACTGAATTTAATGCAAATAAGGTCCTTAATACACAAGTAAAGAATAAAGTTACTTATTCTCTACTGTAAGAAGTGCCACATTGCCCACTATTTGGGTCCTGTGCCCAGATTGTGACCATGCATGGCAGAGGTGAGATTCCCCCAACTCCAATTTGCTACACTCTCCAAGAGAGATAATTGTGATCAGAGGTGGAACTAGGGGAGGGTGTGAGCAGGGTCACTGCCCAGGGAGTAACCTGACTGGGGGCACGGAAATCTCATTTAGTGCATATGTTGCGGCACTGCATTGATTGACCGGTCAATCTGCACTGCTGCCTGTCACAGTGACATCCTGATCGGGCACTGTGATCAGCTATAGCACTGACCCAGGTGAGATAGTTCAGCACTTTACAAGGAGGGAACAGATGTTGTGGGTGACAGATGCTGGAGGTAGGCCAAGACTGTTGGCCAGAGTAACGTGGAGACTTACTGCACTCTGCATGCCCATCCTCTCCCTGACATCAGGGGAAGGAAGTGGCCCTGGGGTGTGTGTAGGTATGCCAGATGTCAGTGTATGCATAAGTAAGTATGCCTGTGTAGTGGGAGGTGTAGGGGCGTTAAGCTGGAGGACTTAAAACAGGCACAAAAGCACATAGATACCTCTGATTATACCGCACCAAATGCTGATAATATCATGCTGTAGCTGCACTTTACAGAAGATGATGCAGATGTCATCATTGGTTGGTGGGTTCATTAAATCAATCCATCATATCATAACCACACTGTGCATATGATGTACTGAATCAGTAACACCAGGAAGACATCTCCATGTTAGGAGTAGAGTTGAAGTTAACAGAATATGTCCAGCACTGTGGTGTGTAGCCCATAAATAATAATTGTGCACATTACCAGAACAACATACTGTCAACTGCAAGATCATTTTGCTGCTTGTAGCGTATGCTCATCCTGTACAGTGTTGTAGTAGATCCGTCTCTTCAGTGTTCACTGCAACAAAAGTAAGACATTGCATTAATATTACAGACGTTTGGGGGCTGAAATCTCACTTCGCTGCGGACAATTTCCCTTTGCATAAGATTCTTGTGATTATGTCAATGATGATCAATAACTGCATCATAACACAGACGCTCTATACAGAAGATGTACTTGCTCTCATTGGTCATTGAGGTAATACGTCACACAATGTACAGATATAGCAAGGATTATTTCTCCCACTTGTGCATTATGGCATTATGATGGGAAATGTTGTGAGATTCTGCATTATCAGCATCACTGAATCTTTTGGAAATTAAGTGATATTCTATGTTTTAATGCAATATTATGGATGATCAGCCGGTAAAATAATAATAGCTTGCTGCATCTGTAGCCATGCTCTACCCATGATGTGCTGAACCAATGACTGCAGAGAGATTCAGAGTGGTAAACATGACTGGAACGCATCTCTGAATAATGGGCAGCAAAGCAGTGCAGAATAGGAGGTGAAAGTATTTAAAATGGAAGATCCTTAGCAGCTGTGTGGAGAGTAGACAGTACAGACTGACCAAGTAAATGGTAAAAGGAGTAACTTCAACATTACTTGGCTTTGTTCTCCACATTGAAGCTTTCCTCCTCTTTAAATCACTAATACTGATGCCATGTGTAACCTGTACTGAGAGTTATATAATCTACTGGCCTAGATGAAACCATATGATGCAAACAGGATCCATCCCACTCCAGATTCATAGAATTGAACCACCTCAACCTTTCATAACAATCACATAGAACTGCAGCTGTGCGCTACTGCACATGTTCTTGTTATGAATGGTAGTAGATGTGGTCCTTGGGTCTTTACTTCATACTGTAGCCACCCTCTACTCATGATGTATTGAATCAACGAAAACTTGCATGGTTCAGATCACAGGAAGGGGTAGAGTAGAGATGAAAATATTCAATGTGAAACCCGTAGCAGCCGGATTGTGTGGAGTCAATAAAACGACAAATACTAAATGGTAAATGAGAAATATACACATTGCTTATCTGTCTCTGTGTAGTAATTTTCCTTCTCTTCAACTGTCCTTCAAATTTTCTCTTTTGCAAGAAAAGGAACACATGGCTTCAATATTCACTTCTGTTCTGCAGTCATCCCTCCTGAAATAAAAGTTAAGCATTGCATTGTTATTATGATAATACATACAATAAACCTTGCTCCAAACCATTTGATGCAAAGCAAATCCACCTCCCACCCACAGCTGTGCTCCTTCTAGAGCATGCATGTCAAACTCCAGTCCTCGAGGGTCCCAAACAGGCCAGGTTTTCAGTAGGGATATCCTGAAAACCTGGCCTGTTTGCTGCCCTCGAGGACTGGAGTTTGACATCCTTGTTCTTGAGCTTCTACCACGCAAGTCATCCATGTGAGTGACACTGTACTGCAGTCCTGGTCTGCACACAATCTACTGAATCAATGACATCACACTGTAAAGGCAATCTACAAGATGTATTAGTTGTCCACACTTCCGAAATGTTACTTTTATGTCCAAATCACTTATTCCCATGACCTGATATTTGTATTTGTTATTTATAGGATTGTCACAAAGAGTTGATGAGGTCACCAAATGATAGTATGTAGAGAGAAAGAGAGATCTCAGAACAGAGCCCTGATGTATACCCACAGACAGATCAATAGAAGACGAAGACATGTTAGCAACAGAGATGGAGAATGTGTGACAGGAAAGTTATGATGAAAACCAGGATAGAACTGTGTTACGGATACCAAGAGAGAGTTTAGAATATGAAGGAGGAGAGTGATTGAGAGCATCAAACGCAGCAGATAGATCAAGTAGGATTAGTAGGGAAAAGTGACCTTGGGAATTTGCTTTAAGCACAGTCTGTAGAACGAGCTGTACGAAAGGCAGGTTGTAAAGGATCCAGGAGGGAATGTGATTTAAGAATGTTGACATTCTAGCAATTAGGAGACAAACAGCAGGAGGGATACAGGGCGGTAGTTAGTAAGGCACATAGGGTGTAGGTTGTTTCTGAGAAAAGGGTGACCACTACAGGCTTAAAGTAAGAGGGTAAAGAGCCAGAGAATAGGGAGGAATTGAAGATGTGGGTGAGAGTGGGGACTAAGAGATGCAGTAAGGTGTGAGGGGATACGATCTAGAGGGCATGTGGTAGAGGGAGAAGAGAAGATGATTAGCTTCCAGCTCTGTAAGAGAAGAAAAGGAGTCAAATGCAGAAGGAGAATTAGGTAGAAGGAGAGAAGGGGGAAGGGACAGAAGGAATCTCCTTGTGGGTGGCATCCACCTTGCCTCTGAAGTAGTCAAATGCTTGAGGAGAAGTGAAGGAAGGATGGCAAGTGTGAGGAGAAGGTTAGTGGAGGGAGTCAAATACAGGGAAAAAAAGACAGCGTAAATTAAATTTGAGTGTTGATGAATGTGAAAAAAAAGTAGTGTGGTTTGGCCCCAGAGAGCAGCTTTATACAGGACTGGAGACATTTTTACTGTAGAAAAATCAAATATCAATTGTGTGATTTCCTTCATAGGCATTAAGAACAGCGAGTGGAAGTGTGATGAACATGTTTGGGAATTTAGCCAAGGGTGTGGGCTAGAGGGACAAGTGTGTCAGAGCCTAGAGGGGGCATATAGATAGGAGGATAGCATTGTAAGAGTTAATAAGATTGTTAGTTTAAGCGGAAAGAGAGAGAGAGGTTAGAGTAGATGTCAGAGGAGAGTTTAATTAAGCAGAGGAAAATCAGTGGGACAGGTAAGATGGGGTGAGGGGAATGACTGATTGTGAATGATGAGAGCAGAAGAGGTCATGTACAACTAGAGCCTTGTTAGTCAGAGAACGGGCATTCCAGATGGCATAGGAGAAGGGAAGAGAAAAGTAAGGAAAGGAATGTGGATTACATTAGATAGGTTAACACTCTTAGCAGGGAGGCAGAGGCAGGGAGGCCCGATGTGTATATGAGCAGGTTCAAGATTATAAGAGATATCCCACACATCAGCAAACATAGAAGGAGACACAGAGATAGGTGTAGAGAGAGACAGAGATAGCTCTATGTAGAGAGAGAGGGACGTAGAGAGAATGAGACAGATAGGCGCAGAGAGAGGGGGCGCAGAGAGAGGAGGCGCCAAAAGAGGGGGCGCAGAGAGAGGGGGCACAGAGAATAGGATATTAAAGAGTGCTTTTCATTGAGCAGTGCAGAAATAGCTGCAATAGAGGTCTGTACAAATGGTGCAGTGTGTAGACACATGCAAAGGTAGGGGAAGGAAAGAGGAGAACATGTGGATAAAAGCAGGAGTGTGGAAGTTAGAGAAATTAGAAAAGTTTAACAGAGGAGTGAGGAAACAGCAAGCAGAAAGAACAAGAGAGAGGTTACATTGGGATGACGTTCTGTGGTAAAGAGAAAATGCTAGGAGAGAGCTTTCAAATATTAGAGGACATGAATTGAGGGAGCAAATGTATAAATCAAAACCTGAGGGGGAGGTATAGCACGAAAGCTTGCACAGCAGATTATAGTCTTAATGTTGCGTGTACCTGTCAGGGTATTCAAGAAGTTAAATTCACACAAGTGCAGAGTTCATGATGAAATGCTGAATCTAGTCCCCCTCCAATTTAATTTTAATATAACTTTTCCATTCTTCATTACTGCAAAAAGCAAACAAAACAAAACCACATTGCATTACTATTTTCAAAATGGATTGAATGGCATATTCAACAGTGACTGTGTGATGCCAATATTCCCCACTCACTCGTAGTGAAGCACATATTGTACTAGTGTTGAAAGTAGGCCGGTAGAGTCAGGTACGCAGTACTGATAAAACAATAAGTGCCCGTCGTAAGTACCAGCTCCGCAACAGTGCGGGCATCACATTAGTGACGTGGATGAACATATATGGATAAGCCCATATTAAGGCATCACGTGACCAGAGCCGTCACTGACTGGGTATACGTAAAGACGCAGGGAGATGCAAGGAAAGGGAGGGAGAGAGACAGGGAGAAGATGTGAAACGGAGGAAGGCACGGATGGAGGGAGTTCTTCCGAGCTTCTGCGGGCCTCTCTCTTTCACTGGTGCATGCCGGGAGCTGGTCCCAACATCCACAAAGTGTGTGTGTATTATTGGTTGTATTTTATGGGGGTAGGAGGGTAGTGTGTATATTGTGTGTGTGGGAGTATTATATTGTGTGTAGAGGTGCAGAGGAGAGTACTAGATTGTGTATCTTGTGTAAGGGTGTTGTGTATATTGTGTTTGGAGCTATAATATTATTGGGGAGATTAGTATTGAGGAGGTATTATAGTGTGTATTGTGGGGAGTATTAGTGTGTGTATTGTTTGTGGGTGACAGATGCTGGGGGTATGCAGCAATCCCTGCACTGAGGTCCGAGGCGGCTCTGCATCGCTCGCACACACTGTGGATGACCAAGCATGTGCCCATGATAATCATGGCCTTAGAGGGATGAGTGTGTCAGAGCCTAGAAGGGGCATATATATGATGGAGGAGGGAGGAGGAGGAGGGAGGAGGAGGAGATGATAGCATTGTAAAAGTTAACAAGATAGTTAGTTTAAGCAGAAAGTGAGGAGAGGTTAGAGATAAGGGTAGATGTCAGAGGAGAGAGTTCAATTAAGCTGAGGTATCGAGTAGGAAAGGGGTGAGGGGAATGAGAGGTGGTGGATGAGAGCAGAAGAGGTCATGTACAAATAGACCTTGTTAGTCAGAGAGCAGTCATTCCAGAGGGCACGTGAGAAGTGAAGAGTAAAGTGAGACATGGAATGTGGATTACATTAGATGGGTTAATACGCTTAGCAGGGAGGTGGAGAGAGAGAGGCAAGAGGCAGAGAGTGGTGCAGGGGTTGAGGAAGAGATGTTGCATGTACCTTATCAGAACATTAAAGAACATCAATTCACACTGGTGCAGAGTTGATGATGAATCCAGTTCACCTCCAATTCAATTTTAACAGAAATGTTTCATTCTTCATTACTGAAAAAAAAGAAAAGTAAAAAACATTTCATTACTATTTTCAAAATGGATTGAATTCCCCCAACAATGACTATGTGTTACCAATATATCCCTCTCAGTCCCACTGCAGCATATACTGTACCAGTGTGAAAGTAGGAAGGTACACAGTACCGGTAAAACAATACGTGCCGGTACTATGCACCATATGAATTATAAGGGGATGTAAATCTCCCAGTCTCTCTCCATATCCGCAACAGAGCGGGCTCCGGTCAGTGGCATGGATGCCCATATATGGGTATGCTCATATTTGGGCATCCCATGTCACTGACCGGAGCCGGCTCTGAGTATAGGGATATATGCGGAGACGCAGAGGTGCAAGGAAATGGGAGGAGGCACGGTGAGAAACAGGGAGAGACCACAGGAAGATAGAGGGCAACAACTTCCACAAGGTACTTGTATGGGTATAATTGTTTGTATTTTGTGCAGAGGGGGTAATTTCAGATAAAATACAATTCTCCACCCTCTACGAAACAAATCCACTTTGTTCAGTAAGCCAGAAAGTCTTGGTCCCATGTGGACTGAATTTAATGCAAATAAGGTCCTTAATACACAAGTAAAGAATAAAGTTACTTATTCTCTACTGTAAGAAGTGCCACATTGCCCACTATTTGGGTCCTGTGCCCAGATTGTGACCATGCATGGCAGAGGTGAGATTCCCCCAACTCCAATTTGCTACACTCTCCAAGAGAGATAATTGTGATCAGAGGTGGAACTAGGGGAGTGGGTGAGCAGGGTCGCTGCCCAGGGAGTAACCTGACTGGGGGCACGGAAATCTCATTTAGTGCATATGTTGCGGCACTGCATTGATTGACCGGTCAATCTGCACTGCTGCCTGTCACAGTGACATCCTGATCGGGCACTGTGATCAGCTATAGCACTGACCCAGGTGAGATAGTTCAGCACTTTACAAGGAGGGAACAGATGTTGTGGGTGACAGATGCTGGAGGTAGGCCAAGACTGTTGGCCAGAGTAACGTGGAGACTTACTGCACTCTGCATGCCCATCCTCTCCCTGACATCAGGGGAAGGAAGTGGCCCTGGGGTGTGTGTAGGTATGCCAGATGTCAGTGTATGCATAAGTAAGTATGCCTGTGTAGTGGGAGGTGTAGGGGCGTTAAGCTGGAGGACTTAAAACAGGCACAAAAGCACATAGATACCTCTGATTATACCGCACCAAATGCTGATAATATCATGCTGTAGCTGCACTTTACAGAAGATGATGCAGATGTCATCATTGGTTGGTGGGTTCATTAAATCAATCCATCATATCATAACCACACTGTGCATATGATGTACTGAATCAGTAACACCAGGAAGACATCTCCATGTTAGGAGTAGAGTTGAAGTTAACAGAATATGTCCAGCACTGTGGTGTGTAGCCCATAAATAATAATTGTGCACATTACCAGAACAACATACTGTCAACTGCAAGATCATTTTGCTGCTTGTAGCGTATGCTCATCCTGTACAGTGTTGTAGTAGATCCGTCTCTTCAGTGTTCACTGCAACAAAAGTAAGACATTGCATTAATATTACAGACGTTTGGGGGCTGAAATCTCACTTCGCTGCGGACAATTTCCCTTTGCATAAGATTCTTGTGATTATGTCAATGATGATCAATAACTGCATCATAACACAGCCGCTCTATACAGAAGATGTACTTGCTCTCATTGGTCATGGAGGTAATACGTCACACAATGTACAGATATAGCAAGGATTATTTCTCCCACTTGTGCATTATGGCATTATGATGGGAAATGTTGTGAGATTCTGCATTATCAGCATCACTGAATCTTTTGGAAATTAAGTGATATTCTATGTTTTAATGCAATATTATGGGTGATCAGCCGGTAAAATAATAATAGCTTGCTGTATCTGTAGCCATGCTCTACCCATGATGTGCTGAACCAATGACTGCAGAGAGATTCAGAGTGCTAAACATGACTGGAACGCATCTCTGAATAATGGGCAGCAAAGCAGTGCAGAATAGGAGGTGAAAGTATTTAAAATGGAAGATCCTTAGCAGCTGTGTGGAGAGTAGACAGTACAGACTGACCAAGTAAATGGTAAAAGGAGTAACTTCAACATTACTTGGCTTTGTTCTCCACATTGAAGCTTTCCTCCTCTTTAAATCACTAATACTGATGCCATGTGTAACCTGTACTGAGAGTTATATAATCTACTGGCCTAGATGAAACCATATGATGCAAACAGGATCCATCCCACTCCAGATTCATAGAATTGAACCACCTCAACCTTTCATAACAATCACATAGAACTGCAGCTGTGCGCTACTGCACATGTTCTTGTTATGAATGGTAGTAGATGTGGTCCTTGGGTCTTTACTTCATACTGTAGCCACCCTCTACTCATGATGTATTGAATCAACGAAAACTTGCATGGTTCAGATCACAGGAAGGGGTAGAGTAGAGATGAAAATATTCAATGTGAAACCCGTAGCAGCCGGATTGTGTGGAGTCAATAAAACGACAAATACTAAATGGTAAATGAGAAATATACACATTGCTTATCTGTCTCGGTGTAGTAATTTTCCTTCTCTTCAACTGTCCTTCAAATTTTCTCTTTTGCAAGAAAAGGAACACATGGCTTCAATATTCACTTCTGTTCTGCAGTCATCCCTCCTGAAATAAAAGTTAAGCATTGCATTGTTATTATGATAATACATACAATAAACCTTGCTCCAAACCATTTGATGCAAAGCAAATCCACCTCCCACCCACAGCGGTGCTCCTTCTAGAGCATGCATGTCAAACTCCAGTCCTCGAGGGTCCCAAACAGGCCAGGTTTTCAGTAGGGATATCCTGAAAACCTGGCCTGTTTGCTGCCCTCGAGGACTGGAGTTTGACATCCTTGTTCTTGAGCTTCTACCACGCAAGTCATCCATGTGAGTGACACTGTACTGCAGTCCTGGTCTGCAC
Organism: Ascaphus truei; assembly: GCF_040206685.1. Classification (NCBI taxonomy): domain Eukaryota; kingdom Metazoa; phylum Chordata; class Amphibia; order Anura; family Ascaphidae; genus Ascaphus; species Ascaphus truei. The sequence goes on from NW_027456837.1 coordinate 255,837, forward strand.
ACAATCTACTGAATCAATGACATCACACTGTAAAGGCAATCTACAAGATGTATTAGTTGTCCACACTTCCGAAATGTTACTTTTATGTCCAAATCACTTATTCCCATGACCTGATATTTGTATTTGTTATTTATAGGATTGTCACAAAGAGTTGATGAGGTCACCAAATGATAGTATGTAGAGAGAAAGAGAGATCTCAGAACAGAGCCCTGATGTATACCCACAGACAGATCAATAGAAGACGAAGACATGTTAGCAACAGAGATGGAGAATGTGTGACAGGAAAGTTATGATGAAAACCAGGATAGAACTGTGTTACGGATACCAAGAGAGAGTTTAGAATATGAAGGAGGAGAGTGATTGAGAGCATCAAACGCAGCAGATAGATCAAGTAGGATTAGTAGGGAAAAGTGACCTTGGGAATTTGCTTTAAGCACAGTCTGTAGAACGAGCTGTACGAAAGGCAGGTTGTAAAGGATCCAGGAGGGAATGTGATTTAAGAATGTTGACATTCTAGCAATTAGGAGACAAACAGCAGGAGGGATACAGGGCGGTAGTTAGTAAGGCACATAGGGTGTAGGTTGTTTCTGAGAAAAGGGTGACCACTACAGGCTTAAAGTAAGAGGGTAAAGAGCCAGAGAATAGGGAGGAATTGAAGATGTGGGTGAGAGTGGGGACTAAGAGATGCAGTAAGGTGTGAGGGGATACGATCTAGAGGGCATGTGGTAGAGGGAGAAGAGAAGATGATTAGCTTCCAGCTCTGTAAGAGAAGAAAAGGAGTCAAATGCAGAAGGAGAATTAGGTAGAAGGAGAGAAGGGGGAAGGGACAGAAGGAATCTCCTTGTGGGTGGCATCCACCTTGCCTCTGAAGTAGTCAAATGCTTGAGGAGAAGTGAAGGAAGGATGGCAAGTGTGAGGAGAAGGTTAGTGGAGGGAGTCAAATACAGGGAAAAAAAGACAGCGTAAATTAAATTTGAGTGTTGATGAATGTGAAAAAAAAGTAGTGTGGTTTGGCCCCAGAGAGCAGCTTTATACAGGACTGGAGACATTTTTACTGTAGAAAAATCAAATATCAATTGTGTGATTTCCTTCATAGGCATTAAGAACAGCGAGTGGAAGTGTGATGAACATGTTTGGGAATTTAGCCAAGGGTGTGGGCTAGAGGGACAAGTGTGTCAGAGCCTAGAGGGGGCATATAGATAGGAGGATAGCATTGTAAGAGTTAATAAGATTGTTAGTTTAAGCGGAAAGAGAGAGAGAGGTTAGAGTAGATGTCAGAGGAGAGTTTAATTAAGCAGAGGAAAATCAGTGGGACAGGTAAGATGGGGTGAGGGGAATGACTGATTGTGAATGATGAGAGCAGAAGAGGTCATGTACAACTAGAGCCTTGTTAGTCAGAGAACGGGCATTCCAGATGGCATAGGAGAAGGGAAGAGAAAAGTAAGGAAAGGAATGTGGATTACATTAGATAGGTTAACACTCTTAGCAGGGAGGCAGAGGCAGGGAGGCCCGATGTGTATATGAGCAGGTTCAAGATTATAAGAGATATCCCACACATCAGCAAACATAGAAGGAGACACAGAGATAGGTGTAGAGAGAGACAGAGATAGCTCTATGTAGAGAGAGAGGGACGTAGAGAGAATGAGACAGATAGGCGCAGAGAGAGGGGGCGCAGAGAGAGGAGGCGCCAAAAGAGGGGGCGCAGAGAGAGGGGGCACAGAGAATAGGATATTAAAGAGTGCTTTTCATTGAGCAGTGCAGAAATAGCTGCAATAGAGGTCTGTACAAATGGTGCAGTGTGTAGACACATGCAAAGGTAGGGGAAGGAAAGAGGAGAACATGTGGATAAAAGCAGGAGTGTGGAAGTTAGAGAAATTAGAAAAGTTTAACAGAGGAGTGAGGAAACAGCAAGCAGAAAGAACAAGAGAGAGGTTACATTGGGATGACGTTCTGTGGTAAAGAGAAAATGCTAGGAGAGAGCTTTCAAATATTAGAGGACATGAATTGAGGGAGCAAATGTATAAATCAAAACCTGAGGGGGAGGTATAGCACGAAAGCTTGCACAGCAGATTATAGTCTTAATGTTGCGTGTACCTGTCAGGGTATTCAAGAAGTTAAATTCACACAAGTGCAGAGTTCATGATGAAATGCTGAATCTAGTCCCCCTCCAATTTAATTTTAATATAACTTTTCCATTCTTCATTACTGCAAAAAGCAAACAAAACAAAACCACATTGCATTACTATTTTCAAAATGGATTGAATGGCATATTCAACAGTGACTGTGTGATGCCAATATTCCCCACTCACTCGTAGTGAAGCACATATTGTACTAGTGTTGAAAGTAGGCCGGTAGAGTCAGGTACGCAGTACTGATAAAACAATAAGTGCCCGTCGTAAGTACCAGCTCCGCAACAGTGCGGGCATCACATTAGTGACGTGGATGAACATATATGGATAAGCCCATATTAAGGCATCACGTGACCAGAGCCGTCACTGACTGGGTATACGTAAAGACGCAGGGAGATGCAAGGAAAGGGAGGGAGAGAGACAGGGAGAAGATGTGAAACGGAGGAAGGCACGGATGGAGGGAGTTCTTCCGAGCTTCTGCGGGCCTCTCTCTTTCACTGGTGCATGCCGGGAGCTGGTCCCAACATCCACAAAGTGTGTGTGTATTATTGGTTGTATTTTATGGGGGTAGGAGGGTAGTGTGTATATTGTGTGTGTGGGAGTATTATATTGTGTGTAGAGGTGCAGAGGAGAGTACTAGATTGTGTATCTTGTGTAAGGGTGTTGTGTATATTGTGTTTGGAGCTATAATATTATTGGGGAGATTAGTATTGAGGAGGTATTATAGTGTGTATTGTGGGGAGTATTAGTGTGTGTATTGTTTGTGGGTGACAGATGCTGGGGGTATGCAGCAATCCCTGCACTGAGGTCCGAGGCGGCTCTGCATCGCTCGCACACACTGTGGATGACCAAGCATGTGCCCATGATAATCATGGCCTTAGAGGGATGAGTGTGTCAGAGCCTAGAAGGGGCATATATATGATGGAGGAGGGAGGAGGAGGAGGGAGGAGGAGGAGATGATAGCATTGTAAAAGTTAACAAGATAGTTAGTTTAAGCAGAAAGTGAGGAGAGGTTAGAGATAAGGGTAGATGTCAGAGGAGAGAGTTCAATTAAGCTGAGGTATCGAGTAGGAAAGGGGTGAGGGGAATGAGAGGTGGTGGATGAGAGCAGAAGAGGTCATGTACAAATAGACCTTGTTAGTCAGAGAGCAGTCATTCCAGAGGGCACGTGAGAAGTGAAGAGTAAAGTGAGACATGGAATGTGGATTACATTAGATGGGTTAATACGCTTAGCAGGGAGGTGGAGAGAGAGAGGCAAGAGGCAGAGAGTGGTGCAGGGGTTGAGGAAGAGATGTTGCATGTACCTTATCAGAACATTAAAGAACATCAATTCACACTGGTGCAGAGTTGATGATGAATCCAGTTCACCTCCAATTCAATTTTAACAGAAATGTTTCATTCTTCATTACTGAAAAAAAAGAAAAGTAAAAAACATTTCATTACTATTTTCAAAATGGATTGAATTCCCCCAACAATGACTATGTGTTACCAATATATCCCTCTCAGTCCCACTGCAGCATATACTGTACCAGTGTGAAAGTAGGAAGGTACACAGTACCGGTAAAACAATACGTGCCGGTACTATGCACCATATGAATTATAAGGGGATGTAAATCTCCCAGTCTCTCTCCATATCCGCAACAGAGCGGGCTCCGGTCAGTGGCATGGATGCCCATATATGGGTATGCTCATATTTGGGCATCCCATGTCACTGACCGGAGCCGGCTCTGAGTATAGGGATATATGCGGAGACGCAGAGGTGCAAGGAAATGGGAGGAGGCACGGTGAGAAACAGGGAGAGACCACAGGAAGATAGAGGGCAACAACTTCCACAAGGTACTTGTATGGGTATAATTGTTTGTATTTTGTGCAGAGGGGGTAATTTCAGATAAAATACAATTCTCCACCCTCTACGAAACAAATCCACTTTGTTCAGTAAGCCAGAAAGTCTTGGTCCCATGTGGACTGAATTTAATGCAAATAAGGTCCTTAATACACAAGTAAAGAATAAAGTTACTTATTCTCTACTGTAAGAAGTGCCACATTGCCCACTATTTGGGTCCTGTGCCCAGATTGTGACCATGCATGGCAGAGGTGAGATTCCCCCAACTCCAATTTGCTACACTCTCCAAGAGAGATAATTGTGATCAGAGGTGGAACTAGGGGAGTGGGTGAGCAGGGTCGCTGCCCAGGGAGTAACCTGACTGGGGGCACGGAAATCTCATTTAGTGCATATGTTGCGGCACTGCATTGATTGACCGGTCAATCTGCACTGCTGCCTGTCACAGTGACATCCTGATCGGGCACTGTGATCAGCTATAGCACTGACCCAGGTGAGATAGTTCAGCACTTTACAAGGAGGGAACAGATGTTGTGGGTGACAGATGCTGGAGGTAGGCCAAGACTGTTGGCCAGAGTAACGTGGAGACTTACTGCACTCTGCATGCCCATCCTCTCCCTGACATCAGGGGAAGGAAGTGGCCCTGGGGTGTGTGTAGGTATGCCAGATGTCAGTGTATGCATAAGTAAGTATGCCTGTGTAGTGGGAGGTGTAGGGGCGTTAAGCTGGAGGACTTAAAACAGGCACAAAAGCACATAGATACCTCTGATTATACCGCACCAAATGCTGATAATATCATGCTGTAGCTGCACTTTACAGAAGATGATGCAGATGTCATCATTGGTTGGTGGGTTCATTAAATCAATCCATCATATCATAACCACACTGTGCATATGATGTACTGAATCAGTAACACCAGGAAGACATCTCCATGTTAGGAGTAGAGTTGAAGTTAACAGAATATGTCCAGCACTGTGGTGTGTAGCCCATAAATAATAATTGTGCACATTACCAGAACAACATACTGTCAACTGCAAGATCATTTTGCTGCTTGTAGCGTATGCTCATCCTGTACAGTGTTGTAGTAGATCCGTCTCTTCAGTGTTCACTGCAACAAAAGTAAGACATTGCATTAATATTACAGACGTTTGGGGGCTGAAATCTCACTTCGCTGCGGACAATTTCCCTTTGCATAAGATTCTTGTGATTATGTCAATGATGATCAATAACTGCATCATAACACAGCCGCTCTATACAGAAGATGTACTTGCTCTCATTGGTCATGGAGGTAATACGTCACACAATGTACAGATATAGCAAGGATTATTTCTCCCACTTGTGCATTATGGCATTATGATGGGAAATGTTGTGAGATTCTGCATTATCAGCATCACTGAATCTTTTGGAAATTAAGTGATATTCTATGTTTTAATGCAATATTATGGGTGATCAGCCGGTAAAATAATAATAGCTTGCTGTATCTGTAGCCATGCTCTACCCATGATGTGCTGAACCAATGACTGCAGAGAGATTCAGAGTGCTAAACATGACTGGAACGCATCTCTGAATAATGGGCAGCAAAGCAGTGCAGAATAGGAGGTGAAAGTATTTAAAATGGAAGATCCTTAGCAGCTGTGTGGAGAGTAGACAGTACAGACTGACCAAGTAAATGGTAAAAGGAGTAACTTCAACATTACTTGGCTTTGTTCTCCACATTGAAGCTTTCCTCCTCTTTAAATCACTAATACTGATGCCATGTGTAACCTGTACTGAGAGTTATATAATCTACTGGCCTAGATGAAACCATATGATGCAAACAGGATCCATCCCACTCCAGATTCATAGAATTGAACCACCTCAACCTTTCATAACAATCACATAGAACTGCAGCTGTGCGCTACTGCACATGTTCTTGTTATGAATGGTAGTAGATGTGGTCCTTGGGTCTTTACTTCATACTGTAGCCACCCTCTACTCATGATGTATTGAATCAACGAAAACTTGCATGGTTCAGATCACAGGAAGGGGTAGAGTAGAGATGAAAATATTCAATGTGAAACCCGTAGCAGCCGGATTGTGTGGAGTCAATAAAACGACAAATACTAAATGGTAAATGAGAAATATACACATTGCTTATCTGTCTCGGTGTAGTAATTTTCCTTCTCTTCAACTGTCCTTCAAATTTTCTCTTTTGCAAGAAAAGGAACACATGGCTTCAATATTCACTTCTGTTCTGCAGTCATCCCTCCTGAAATAAAAGTTAAGCATTGCATTGTTATTATGATAATACATACAATAAACCTTGCTCCAAACCATTTGATGCAAAGCAAATCCACCTCCCACCCACAGCGGTGCTCCTTCTAGAGCATGCATGTCAAACTCCAGTCCTCGAGGGTCCCAAACAGGCCAGGTTTTCAGTAGGGATATCCTGAAAACCTGGCCTGTTTGCTGCCCTCGAGGACTGGAGTTTGACATCCTTGTTCTTGAGCTTCTACCACGCAAGTCATCCATGTGAGTGACACTGTACTGCAGTCCTGGTCTGCACACAATCTACTGAATCAATGACATCACACTGTAAAGGCAATCTACAAGATGTATTAGTTGTCCACACTTCCGAAATGTTACTTTTATGTCCAAATCACTTATTCCCATGACCTGATATTTGTATTTGTTATTTATAGGATTGTCACAAAGAGTTGATGAGGTCACCAAATGATAGTATGTAGAGAGAAAGAGAGATCTCAGAACAGAGCCCTGATGTATACCCACAGACAGATCAATAGAAGACGAAGACATGTTAGCAACAGAGATGGAGAATGTGTGACAGGAAAGTTATGATGAAAACCAGGATAGAACTGTGTTACGGATACCAAGAGAGAGTTTAGAATATGAAGGAGGAGAGTGATTGAGAGCATCAAACGCAGCAGATAGATCAAGTAGGATTAGTAGGGAAAAGTGACCTTGGGAATTTGCTTTAAGCACAGTCTGTAGAACGAGCTGTACGAAAGGCAGGTTGTAAAGGATCCAGGAGGGAATGTGATTTAAGAATGTTGACATTCTAGCAATTAGGAGACAAACAGCAGGAGGGATACAGGGCGGTAGTTAGTAAGGCACATAGGGTGTAGGTTGTTTCTGAGAAAAGGGTGACCACTACAGGCTTAAAGTAAGAGGGTAAAGAGCCAGAGAATAGGGAGGAATTGAAGATGTGGGTGAGAGTGGGGACTAAGAGATGCAGTAAGGTGTGAGGGGATACGATCTAGAGGGCATGTGGTAGAGGGAGAAGAGAAGATGATTAGCTTCCAGCTCTGTAAGAGAAGAAAAGGAGTCAAATGCAGAAGGAGAATTAGGTAGAAGGAGAGAAGGGGGAAGGGACAGAAGGAATCTCCTTGTGGGTGGCATCCACCTTGCCTCTGAAGTAGTCAAATGCTTGAGGAGAAGTGAAGGAAGGATGGCAAGTGTGAGGAGAAGGTTAGTGGAGGGAGTCAAATACAGGGAAAAAAAGACAGCGTAAATTAAATTTGAGTGTTGATGAATGTGAAAAAAAAGTAGTGTGGTTTGGCCCCAGAGAGCAGCTTTATACAGGACTGGAGACATTTTTACTGTAGAAAAATCAAATATCAATTGTGTGATTTCCTTCATAGGCATTAAGAACAGCGAGTGGAAGTGTGATGAACATGTTTGGGAATTTAGCCAAGGGTGTGGGCTAGAGGGACAAGTGTGTCAGAGCCTAGAGGGGGCATATAGATAGGAGGATAGCATTGTAAGAGTTAATAAGATTGTTAGTTTAAGCGGAAAGAGAGAGAGAGGTTAGAGTAGATGTCAGAGGAGAGTTTAATTAAGCAGAGGAAAATCAGTGGGACAGGTAAGATGGGGTGAGGGGAATGACTGATTGTGAATGATGAGAGCAGAAGAGGTCATGTACAACTAGAGCCTTGTTAGTCAGAGAACGGGCATTCCAGATGGCATAGGAGAAGGGAAGAGAAAAGTAAGGAAAGGAATGTGGATTACATTAGATAGGTTAACACTCTTAGCAGGGAGGCAGAGGCAGGGAGGCCCGATGTGTATATGAGCAGGTTCAAGATTATAAGAGATATCCCACACATCAGCAAACATAGAAGGAGACACAGAGATAGGTGTAGAGAGAGACAGAGATAGCTCTATGTAGAGAGAGAGGGACGTAGAGAGAATGAGACAGATAGGCGCAGAGAGAGGGGGCGCAGAGAGAGGAGGCGCCAAAAGAGGGGGCGCAGAGAGAGGGGGCACAGAGAATAGGATATTAAAGAGTGCTTTTCATTGAGCAGTGCAGAAATAGCTGCAATAGAGGTCTGTACAAATGGTGCAGTGTGTAGACACATGCAAAGGTAGGGGAAGGAAAGAGGAGAACATGTGGATAAAAGCAGGAGTGTGGAAGTTAGAGAAATTAGAAAAGTTTAACAGAGGAGTGAGGAAACAGCAAGCAGAAAGAACAAGAGAGAGGTTACATTGGGATGACGTTCTGTGGTAAAGAGAAAATGCTAGGAGAGAGCTTTCAAATATTAGAGGACATGAATTGAGGGAGCAAATGTATAAATCAAAACCTGAGGGAGAGGTATAGCACGAAAGCTTGCACAGCAGATTATAGTCTTAATGTTGCGTGTACCTGTCAGGGTATTCAAGAAGTTAAATTCTCACAAGTGCAGAGTTCATGATGAAATGCTGAATCTAGTCCCCCTCCAATTTAATTTTAATATAACTTTTCCATTCTTCATTACTGCAAAAAGCAAACAAAACAAAACCACATTGCATTACTATTTTCAAAATGGATTGAATGGCATATTCAACAGTGACTGTGTGATGCCAATATTCCCCACTCACTCGTAGTGAAGCACATATTGTACTAGTGTTGAAAGTAGGCCGGTAGAGTCAGGTACGCAGTACTGATAAAACAATAAGTGCCCGTCGTAAGTACCAGCTCCGCAACAGTGCGGGCATCACATTAGTGACGTGGATGAACATATATGGATAAGCCCATATTAAGGCATCACGTGACCAGAGCCGTCACTGACTGGGTATACGTAAAGACGCAGGGAGATGCAAGGAAAGGGAGGGAGAGAGACAGGGAGAAGATGTGAAACGGAGGAAGGCACGGATGGAGGGAGTTCTTCCGAGCTTCTGCGGGCCTCTCTCTTTCACTGGTGCATGCCGGGAGCTGGTCCCAACATCCACAAAGTGTGTGTGTATTATTGGTTGTATTTTATGGGGGTAGGAGGGTAGTGTGTATATTGTGTGTGTGGGAGTATTATATTGTGTGTAGAGGTGCAGAGGAGAGTACTAGATTGTGTATCTTGTGTAAGGGTGTTGTGTATATTGTGTTTGGAGCTATAATATTATTGGGGAGATTAGTATTGAGGAGGTATTATAGTGTGTATTGTGGGGAGTATTAGTGTGTGTATTGTTTGTGGGTGACAGATGCTGGGGGTATGCAGCAATCCCTGCACTGAGGTCCGAGGCGGCTCTGCATTGCTCGCACGCACTGTGGATGACCAAGCATGTGCCCATGATAATCATGGCCTTAGAGGGATGAGTGTGTCAGAGCCTAGAAGGGGCATATATATGATGGAGGAGGGAGGAGGAGGAGGGAGGAGGAGGAGATGATAGCATTGTAAAAGTTAACAAGATAGTTAGTTTAAGCAGAAAGTGAGGAGAGGTTAGAGATAAGGGTAGATGTCAGAGGAGAGAGTTCAATTAAGCTGAGGTATCGAGTAGGACAGGGGTGAGGGGAATGAGAGGTGGTGGATGATGAGAGCAGAAGAGGTCATGTACAAATAGACCTTGTTAGTCAGAGAGCAGTCATTCCAGAGGGCACGTGAGAAGTGAAGAGTAAAGTGAGACATGGAATGTGGATTACATTAGATGGGTTAATACGCTTAGCAGGGAGGTGGAGAGAGAGAGGCAAGAGGCAGAGAGTGGTGCAGGGGTTGAGGAAGAGATGTTGCATGTACCTTATCAGAACATTAAAGAACATCAATTCACACTGGTGCAGAGTTGATGATGAATCCAGTTCACCTCCAATTCAATTTTAACAGAAATGTTTCATTCTTCATTACTGAAAAAAAAGAAAAGTAAAAAACATTTCATTACTATTTTCAAAATGGATTGAATTCCCCCAACAATGACTATGTGTTACCAATATATCCCTCTCAGTCCCACTGCAGCATATACTGTACCAGTGTGAAAGTAGGAAGGTACACAGTACCGGTAAAACAATACGTGCCGGTACTATGCACCATATGAATTATAAGGGGATGTAAATCTCCCAGTCTCTCTCCATATCCGCAACAGAGCGGGCTCCGGTCAGTGGCATGGATGCCCATATATGGGTATGCTCATATTTGGGCATCCCATGTCACTGACCGGAGCCGGCTCTGAGTATAGGGATATATGCGGAGACGCAGAGGTGCAAGGAAATGGGAGGAGGCACGGTGAGAAACAGGGAGAGACCACAGGAAGATAGAGGGCAACAACTTCCACAAGGTACTTGTATGGGTATAATTGTTTGTATTTTGTGCAGAGGGGGTAATTTCAGATAAAATACAATTCTCCACCCTCTACGAAACAATTCCACTTTGTTCAGTAAGCCAGAAAGTCTTGGTCCCATGTGGACTGAATTTAATGCAAATAAGGTCCTTAATACACAAGTAAAGAATAAAGTTACTTATTCTCTACTGTAAGAAGTGCCACATTGCCCACTATTTGGGTCCTGTGCCCAGATTGTGACCATGCATGGCAGAGGTGAGATTCCCCCAACTCCAATTTGCTACACTCTCCAAGAGAGATAATTGTGATCAGAGGTGGAACTAGGGGAGGGTGTGAGCAGGGTCACTGCCCAGGGAGTAACCTGACTGGGGGCACGGAAATCTCATTTAGTGCATATGTTGCGGCACTGCATTGATTGACCGGTCAATCTGCACTGCTGCCTGTCACAGTGACATCCTGATCGGGCACTGTGATCAGCTATAGCACTGACCCAGGTGAGATAGTTCAGCACTTTACAAGGAGGGAACAGATGTTGTGGGTGACAGATGCTGGAGGTAGGCCAAGACTGTTGGCCAGAGTAACGTGGAGACTTACTGCACTCTGCATGCCCATCCTCTCCCTGACATCAGGGGAAGGAAGTGGCCCTGGGGTGTGTGTAGGTATGCCAGATGTCAGTGTATGCATAAGTAAGTATGCCTGTGTAGTGGGAGGTGTAGGGGCGTTAAGCTGGAGGACTTAAAACAGGCACAAAAGCACATAGATACCTCTGATTATACCGCACCAAATGCTGATAATATCATGCTGTAGCTGCACTTTACAGAAGATGATGCAGATGTCATCATTGGTTGGTGGGTTCATTAAATCAATCCATCATATCATAACCACACTGTGCATATGATGTACTGAATCAGTAACACCAGGAAGACATCTCCATGTTAGGAGTAGAGTTGAAGTTAACAGAATATGTCCAGCACTGTGGTGTGTAGCCCATAAATAATAATTGTGCACATTACCAGAACAACATACTGTCAACTGCAAGATCATTTTGCTGCTTGTAGCGTATGCTCATTCTGTACAGTGTTGTAGTAGATCCGTCTCTTCAGTGTTCACTGCAACAAAAGTAAGACATTGCATTAATATTACAGACGTTTGGGGGCTGAAATCTCACTTCGCTGCGGACAATTTCCCTTTGCATAAGATTCTTGTGATTATGTCAATGATGATCAATAACTGCATCATAACACAGCCGCTCTATACAGAAGATGTACTTGCTCTCATTGGTCATTGAGGTAATACGTCACACAATGTACAGATATAGCAAGGATTATTTCTCCCACTTGTGCATTATGGCATTATGATGGGAAATGTTGTGAGATTCTGCATTATCAGCATCACTGAATCTTTTGGAAATTAAGTGATATTCTATGTTTTAATGCAATATTATGGGTGATCAGCCGGTAAAATAATAATAGCTTGCTGTATCTGTAGCCATGCTCTACCCATGATGTGCTGAACCAATGACTGCAGAGAGATTCAGAGTGCAAAACATGACTGGAACGCATCTCTGAATAATGGGCAGCAAAGCAGTGCAGAATAGGAGGTGAAAGTATTTAAAATGGAAGATCCTTAGCAGCTGTGTGGAGAGTAGACAGTACAGACTGACCAAGTAAATGGTAAAAGGAGTAACTTCAACATTACTTGGCTTTGTTCTCCACATTGAAGCTTTCCTCCTCTTTAAATCACTAATACTGATGCCATGTGTAACCTGTACTGAGAGTTATATAATCTACTGGCCTACACTGGCGACACAGTTTATTACACTGCGGCCAGAACCTCAAGCCGGGAGATTTCCCGGCTTGCTAGTGGCCGCCCCTCGGCGTGCCGCGCGTCATAGACGCGCGGTCACGCGTCTTCGGGAGCGTGCGCCCCCTGCACGCGCGTCCAGGGTCTCCCCGAGGGAGCCCTGGTGTCCCGCGATCGCGGGACAGCGGCAGGGGGTTCCGGGGGACCCGGCGGACCCGGCAGCGGTAGGGAGAGCGCCCCGATCGGAGGGCGCTCTTCCGCTGCTTCGGCGCGCGCCCGTCACTCTCGGGCGCGCGCCAGGCTACTGCTGCGGCACAGAACGGGCAAATGCTCGAATAAACTGTGCCGCAGCAGTAGATGAAACCATATGATGCAAACAGGATCCATCCCACTCCAGATTCATAGAATTGAACCACCTCAACCTTTCATAACAATCACATAGAACTGCAGCTGTGCGCTACTGCACATGTTCTTGTTATGAATGGTAGTAGATGTGGTCCTTGGGTCTTTACTTCATACTGTAGCCACCCTCTACTCATGATGTATTGAATCAACGAAAACTTGCATGGTTCAGATCACAGGAAGGGGTAGAGTAGAGATGAAAATATTCAATGTGAAACCCGTAGCAGCCGGATTGTGTGGAGTCAATAAAACGACAAATACTAAATGGTAAATGAGAAATATACACATTGCTTATCTGTCTCTGTGTAGTAATTTTCCTTCTCTTCAACTGTCCTTCAAATTTTCTCTTTTGCAAGAAAAGGAACACATGGCTTCAATATTCACTTCTGTTCTGCAGTCATCCCTCCTGAAATAAAAGTTAAGCATTGCATTGTTATTATGATAATACATACAATAAACCTTGCTCCAAACCATTTGATGCAAAGCAAATCCACCTCCCACCCACAGCTGTGCTCCTTCTAGAGCATGCATGTCAAACTCCAGTCCTCGAGGGTCCCAAACAGGCCAGGTTTTCAGTAGGGATATCCTGAAAACCTGGCCTGTTTGCTGCCCTCGAGGACTGGAGTTTGACATCCTTGTTCTTGAGCTTCTACCACGCAAGTCATCCATGTGAGTGACACTGTACTGCAGTCCTGGTCTGCACACAATCTACTGAATCAATGACATCACACTGTAAAGGCAATCTACAAGATGTATTAGTTGTCCACACTTCCGAAATGTTACTTTTATGTCCAAATCACTTATTCCCATGACCTGATATTTGTATTTGTTATTTATAGGATTGTCACAAAGAGTTGATGAGGTCACCAAATGATAGTATGTAGAGAGAAAGAGAGATCTCAGAACAGAGCCCTGATGTATACCCACAGACAGATCAATAGAAGACGAAGACATGTTAGCAACAGAGATGGAGAATGTGTGACAGGAAAGTTATGATGAAAACCAGGATAGAACTGTGTTACGGATACCAAGAGAGAGTTTAGAATATGAAGGAGGAGAGTGATTGAGAGCATCAAACGCAGCAGATAGATCAAGTAGGATTAGTAGGGAAAAGTGACCTTGGGAATTTGCTTTAAGCACAGTCTGTAGAACGAGCTGTACGAAAGGCAGGTTGTAAAGGATCCAGGAGGGAATGTGATTTAAGAATGTTGACATTCTAGCAATTAGGAGACAAACAGCAGGAGGGATACAGGGCGGTAGTTAGTAAGGCACATAGGGTGTAGGTTGTTTCTGAGAAAAGGGTGACCACTACAGGCTTAAAGTAAGAGGGTAAAGAGCCAGAGAATAGGGAGGACTTGAAGATGTGGGTGAGAGTGGGGACTAAGAGATGCAGTAAGGTGTGAGGGGATACGATCTAGAGGGCATGTGGTAGAGGGAGAAGAGAAGATGATTAGCTTCCAGCTCTGTAAGAGAAGAAAAGGAGTCAAATGCAGAAGGAGAATTAGGTAGAAGGAGAGAAGGGGGAAGGGACAGAAGGAATCTCCTTGTGGGTGGCATCCACCTTGCCTCTGAAGTAGTCAAATGCTTGAGGAGAAGTGAAGGAAGGATGGCAAGTGTGAGAAGAAGGTTAGTGGAGGGAGTCAAATACAGGGGAAAAAAGACAGCGTAAATTAAATTTGTGTGTTGATGAATGTGGAAAAAAAAGTAGTGTGGTTTGGCCCCAGAGAGCAGCTTTATACAGGACTGGAGACATTTTTACTGTAGAAAAATCAAACATCAAGTGTGAGATTTCCTTCATAGGCATTAAGAACAGTGAGTGGAAGTGTGATGAACATGTTTGGGAATTTAGCCAAGGGTGTGGGTTAGAGGGACGTGTGTGTCAGAGCTTGAAGGGGCATATAGAGGATAGCACTGTAAGAGTTAATAAGATTGTCAGTTTAAGCAGAAAGAGAGAGAGAGAGCAGAGAGGTTAGAGTAGATGTCAGAGGAGAGTTTAATTAAGCAGAGGAAAATCAGTGGGACAGGTAAGATGGGGTGAGGGGAATGACTGATTGTGAATGATGAGAGCAGAAGAGGTCATGTACAACTAGAGCCTTGTTAGTCAGAGAACGGACATTCCAGAGGGCATAGGAGAAGGGAAGAGAAAAGTAAGGAAAGGAATGTGGATTACATTAGATAGGTTAACACTCTTAGCAGGGAGGCAGAGGCAGGGAGACCCGATGTGTATATGAGCAGGTTCAAGATTATAAGAGATATCCCACACATCAGCAAACATAGAAGGAGACACAGAGATAGGCGCAGAGAGAGAGGGGGCGCAGAGAGAGAGGGGGCGCAGAGAGAGAGGGGGCGCAGAGAGAGAGGGGGCGCAGAGAGAGAGGGGGCGCAGAGAGAGAGGGGGCGCAGAGAGAGAGGGGGCGCAGAGAGAGAGGGGGCGCAGAGAGAGAGGGGGCGCAGAGAGAGAGGGGGCGCAGAGAGAGAGGGGGCGCAGAGAGAGGGGGCGCAGAGAATAGGATGTACATGAGTGCTTTTCATTGAGCAGTGCAGAAATAGCTGCAATAGAGGTCTGTACAAATGGTGCAGTGTGTAGACACATGCAAAGGTAGGGGAAGGAAAGAGGAGAACATGTGGATAAAAGCAGGAGTGTGGAAGTTAGAGAAATTAGAAAAGTTTAACAGAAAAGTGAGGAAACAGCAAGCAGAGAGAACAAGAGAGAGGTTACATTGGGATGACGTTCTGTGGTAGAGAGAAAATGCTAGGAGAGAGCTTTCAAATATTAGAGGACATGACTTGAGGGAGCAAATGTATAAATCAAAACCTGAGGGGGAGGTATAGCACGAAAGCTTGCACAGCAGATTATAGTCTTAAAGTTGCGTGTACCTCTCAGGGCATTCAAGAAGGTAAATTCTCACAAGTGCAGAGTTCATGATGAAATGCTGAATCCAGTTCCCCTCCAATTTAATTTTAATATAACTTATCCATTCTTCATTACTGCAAAAAGCAAACAAAACAAAACCACATTGCATTACTATTTTCAAAATGGATTGAATGGCATATTCAACAGTGACTGTGTGATGCCAATATTCCCCACTCACTCGTAGTGAAGCACTTATTGTACTAGTGTTGAAAGTAGGCCGGTAGAGTCAGGTACGCATTACTGAAAAAACAATAAGTGCGCGTCGTAAGTACCAGCTCCGCAACAGTGCGGGCATCACATTAGTGACGTGGATGAACATATATGGATAAGCCCATATTAAGGCATCACGTGACCAGAGCCGTCACTGACTGGGTATACGTAAAGACGCAGGGAGATGCAAGGAAAGGGAGGGAGAGAGACAGGGAGAAGATGTGAAACGGAGGAAGGCACGGATGGAGGGAGTTCTTCCGAGCTTCTGCGGGCCTCTCTCTTTCACTGGTGCATGCCGGGAGCTGGTCCCAACATCCACAAAGTGTGTGTGTATTATTGGTTGTATTTTATGGGGGTAGGAGGGTAGTGTGTATATTGTGTGTGTGGGAGTATTATATTGTGTGTAGAGGTGCAGAGGAGAGTACTAGATTGTGTATCTTGTGTAAGGGTGTTGTGTATATTGTGTTTGGAGCTATAATATTATTGGAGAGATTAGTATTGAGGAGGTATTATAGTGTGTATTGTGGGGAGTATTAGTGTGTGTATTGTTTGTGGGTGACAGATGCTGGGGTATGCAGCAATCCCTGCACTGAGGTCCGAGGCGGCTCTGCATCGCTCGCACGCACTGTGGATGACCAAGCATGTGCCCATGATAATCATGGCCTTAGAGGGATGAGTGTGTCAGAGCCTAGAAGGGGCATATAAATATATAATGGAGGAGGGAGGAGGGAGGAGGAGGAGATGATAGCATTGTAAAAGTTAACAAGATAGTTAGTTTAAGCAGAAAGTGAGGAGAGGTTAGAGATAAGGGTAGATGTCAGAGGAGAGAGTTCAATTAAGCTGAGGTATCGAGTAGGACAGGGGTGAGGGGAATGAGAAGTGGTGGATGATGAGAGCAGAATAGGTCATGTACAAATAGACCTTGTTAGTCAGAGAGCAGACATTCCAGAGGGCACGTGAGAAGTGAAGAGTAAAGTGAGACATGGAATGTGGATTACATTAGATGGGTTAATACGCTTAGCAGGGAGGTGGAGAGAGAGAGGCAAGAGGCAGAGAGTGGTGTAGGGGTTGAGGAAGAGATGTTGCATGTACCTTATCAGAACATTAAAGAACATCAATTCACACTGGTGCAGAGTTGATGATGATTCCAGTTCACCTCCAATTCAATTTTAACAGAACTTTTTCATTCTTCATTACTGCAAAAAAAAAAGTATAAAACATTGCATTACTATTTTCAAAATGGATTGAATTCCCCCAACAATAACTATGTGTTACCAATATATCCCTCTCAGTCCCACTGCAGCACATACTGTACCAGTGTGAAAGTAGGAAGGTACACAGTAACGGTAAAACAATACGTGCCGGTACTATGCACCATATGAATTATAAGGGGATGTAAATCTCCCAGTCTCTCTCCATATCCGCAACAGAGTGGGCTCCGGTCAGTGGCATGGATGCCCATGTATGGATATGCTCATATTTGGGCATCCCATGTCACTGACCGGAGCCGGCTCTGAGTATAGGGATATATGCGGAGACGCAGAGGTGCAAGGAAATGGGAGGAGGCACGGTGAGAAACAGGGAGAGACCACAGGAAGATAGAGGGCAACAACTTCCACAAGGTACATGTATGTGTATAATTGTTTGTATTTTGTGCAGAGGGGGTAATTTCAGATAAAATACAATTCTCCACCCTCTACGAAACAATTCCACTTTGTTCAGTAAGCCAGAAAGTCTTGGTCCCATGGGGACTGAATTTTAATGCAAATAAGGTCCTTAATACACAAGTAAAGAATATAGTTACTTATTCTCTACTGTAAGAAGTGCCACATTGCCCACTATTTGGGTCCTGTGCCCAGATTGTGACCATGCATGGCAGAGGTGAGATTCCACCAACACCAATTTGCTACACTCTCCAAGAGAGATAATTGTGGTCAGAGGTGGAACTAGGGGAGGGGGTGAGCAGGGTCACTGCCCAGGGAGTAACCTGACAGGGGGCACGGAAATCTCATTTAGTGCATATGGTGCGGCACTGCATTGATTGACCGGTCAATCTGCACTGCTGCCTGTCACAGTGACATCATGATCGGGCACTGTGATCAGCTATAGCACTGACCCAGGTGAGATAGTTCAGCACTTTACAAGGAGGGAACAGATGTTGTGGGTGACAGATGCTGGGGGTAGGCCAAGACTGTTGGCCAGAGTAACGTGGAGACTTACTGCACTCTGCATGCCCATCCTCTCCCTGACATCAGGGGAAGGAAGTGGCCCTGGGGTGTGTGTAGGTATGCCAGATGTCAGTGTATGCATAAGTAAGTATGTCTGTGTAGTGGGAGGTGTAGGGGCGTTAAGCTGGAGGACTTAAAACAGGCACACATCTCACTTCGCTGCGGACAATTTCCCTTTGCATAAGATTCTTGTGATTATGTCAATGATGATCAATAACTGCATCATAACACAGCCGCTCTATACAGAAGATGTACTTGCTATCAATGGTCATGGAGGTAATACGTCACACAATGTACAGATATAGCAAGGATTATTTCTTCCTCTGGTGCATTATGGCATTATGATGGGAAATGTTGTGAGATTCTGCATTATCAGCATCACTGAATCTTTTGGAAATTAAGTGATATTCTATGTTTTAATGCAATATTATGGATGATCAGCCGGTAAAATAATAAAAGCTTTCTGTATCTGTAGCCATGCTCTACCCATGATGTGCTGAATCAATGACTGCAGAGAGATTCAGAGTGGTAAACATGACTGGAACGCATGTCTAAATAATGGGCAGCAAAGCAGTGCAGAATAGGAGGTGAAAGTATTTAAAATGGAAGACCCTTAGCAGCTGTGTGGGGAGTAGACAGTACAGACTGACCAAGTAAATGGTAAAAGGAGTAACTTCAACATTACTTGGCTTTGTTCTCCACATTGAAGCTTTCCTCCTCTTTACATCACTAATACTGATGCCATGTGTAACCTGTACTGAGAGTTATATAATCTACTGGCCTAGATGAAACCATGTGATGCAAACATGGTCCATCCCACACCAGATTCATAGAATTGAACCACCTCAACCTTTCATAACAATCACATAGAACTGCAGCTGTGCGCTACTGCACATGTTCTTGTTATGAATGGTAGTAGATGTGGTCCTTGGGTCTTTACTTCATACTGTAGCCACACTCTACTCATGATGTATTGAATCAATGAAAACTTGCATGGTTCAGATCACAGGAAGGGGTAGAGTAGAGATGAAAATGTTCAATGTGAAACCCGTAGCAGCCGGATTGTGTGGAGTCAATAAAACGACAAATACTAAATGGTAAATGAGAAATATACACATTGCTTATCTGTCTCTGTGTAGTAATTTTCATTCTGTTCAACTGTCCTTCAAATTTTCTCTTTTGCAAGAAAAGGAACACATGGCTTCAATATTCACTTCTGTTCTGCAGTCATCCCTCCTGAAATAAAAGTTAAGCATTGCATTGTTATTATGATAATACATACAATAAACCTTGCTCCAAACCATTTGATGCAAAGCAAATCCACCTCCCACCCACAGCTGTGCTCCGTCTAGAGCATGCATGTCAAACTCCAGTCCTCGAGGGTCCCAAACAGGCCAGGTTTTCAGTAGGGATATCCTGGAAACCTGGCCTGTTTGCTGCCCTCGAGGACTGGAGTTTGACATCCTTGTTCTTGAGCTTCTACCACGCAAGTCATCCATGTGAGTGACACTGTACTGCAGTCCTGGTCTGCACACAATCTACTGAATCAATGACATCACACTGTAAAGGCAATCTACAAGATGTATTAGTTGTCCACACTTCCGAAATGTTACTTTTATGTCCAAATCACTTATTCCCATGACCTGATATTTGTATTTGTTATTTATAGGATTTTCACATGTATTACTACTGTGAAACGCTATATACATTAATAGTGCTATATAAATAAATACATACACATTTATATATAATAATAATAACAGCATGTTCTTTTAAAGCGCTGCTAGTTTTACGTAGCGCTATACAGAGACATTTTGCAGACACAAGTCCCTGCCCCATAGAGCTTACAATCTATGACATTGGTGCCTGAGGCACAGAGGATATGAAGTGACTTGCCCAAGGTCACACACACACAAATATATATACATAAATATATACATATATACACACACACACACACACACACACACACACACACACACACACACACACACACACACACACACACACACACACACATATATATGAAAACTAACACAGAAAAAAAGAATCCCCTGAATAGCACTCTAACATACACAAATTGTATCAATAAAGGTTTATTAATCACATACACATAAATGGTTAAAATGAGGAGCAGTGGTGACCTACAAAGCTGTTATAAACTGAACCTTAAGGTGTGGGGAAAAATGCTACACTGCAGTAATAAGTACAAAGTATGTAAATAAAGTGTAGAGGCAAGAAATATATGGAAATGAGAACACTCAGACCGGCCGGTCAAGTACTACCTAAGTTGAAGCCCCCTGTGTGAAGTGCTTGTATGAAACTAGTGTATAACTAACAAGCAAATGCTTGTCCGGGGGCTTAACATATAGACAGTTGATAGATGTATTTGAAGTTGCATATTCTGTGCCGTGGATTAATCAGTATACTGAAAGCAACTGAAGATGGTACAGTAGCTGTGATAGGTTGGCCTCATAGCTCCTCCTTCAATGGAGGACTTGGCTCACGGAGCACTTAAATCCCTAAATGCCCACAGAAAAAAATAAGCATGCAGTACTTAAAGTGAAAGTAAAATGAGAAATGAAATAAAATAAACACACACATTGAAAAATCACTCACCCGACTGAGAGCGCCTTCTACAGAGCGCTGTACCACTGCTCAGCTAGCAGCTAAAACTGTCTCATTTTCCCACCATTGAAGTTTACACATGTCCACGCCCCACTCTAACAAGACGCTGTGTACGGAAGCTCGCAGGAGACAAACTAGTGAGTCTATTTTGATCTGGTTTGAAACTGATTGGCCGGCGAAGCCGGCCAATTCAGTTGAACAGCAATTCTACTTGTTACCAAGTAGAACAAAGATAAACCAGTCAAACAAAAATGAAATGAACCCAACAAGTGCACTGATGAAGTGCACTTAAAACAGAAGGGTTAAATCTGAAGAACCCTGATTGGTGGATACCGAGCAAAGCACCCCGCCTAACGCCCACTGGGAGGCAAACTCTGAAACCGTCCCAGTAGACTCGGCGTACGAGTACTCTGCCCGAATACGGGAGTGCACCAGCGCCCGGAACATGACCACGATGTTTGTCGGGACCCCCCCCTCCAAACACTGCTTCCTGGTTTTACAAATGGCTACCTTAGCCAATGCCAGGAGCAGGTTGACCAGGAGATCCCTAGGCTTATTGTCCCGGGACACTGGGCACCCAAAAATAAAAAGATGAGGTGAGAAGTGCAACCAGAACAGCAGGAGCAAGCTCCTCAAGAAGGAAAAGAGGGGTTGCAGTCTGGCACAACTCGAATAAATGTGATATACGGACTCCCGCTCGCCACAGAAGGGACAGGTGGCGGGGGAGTCCGTGAAGTGTGCCAAATACTCTCCTGTGCTCAGTGCTCCGTGGAGGACTCTCCAACTCAAATCCCCGGCGGGACGGGGAACCAAAGATGAATAGAGTTCCCTCCACCGGGGTCTCTCATCCTCGTTCGCTGGGAATACCCGCCTCCAGATGGTGTCTGGGCGGGTGACAAGGGCGAGGTAATGCACTATATGGAGCACCAGAGAATACAGGACTTTCCTCGGCATGCCGCGGAAACATGCCGGGGACATTTCCCCCAACTTGCTGAGGTTGGGGGAGAGAAGAGCCCGAGGGGGTTGCCGTGACCTTGGTTCCACGCAAAGATCCGGAGAGCCGAAGTTGAAAGGATGACAAGGCTCTCCGGTCTGCAATACCCCCTCAATGAAGGTGCGGGAGTCGGGGTGTATGGCATCTTTAATCTCCTGGATCAAACGACGAGGGACGCGGGCACTACGCAGCCCCATACGGGGCGCGAGCACCTCTGCCCCTACCCAATCCCGCCGCTCATAGTCCAGGAGATCCCCGACTCTGGTCACCTGCGCCAGGATTAGCCGGCGGCAAATAGAGGGTGAATCCAACATCCGAGCCCCCACTGCTGGATTATACAGCAAGGGCTCGGCGAGGAAATCAACCCCCACCGCCTGTTCCTTCCTGGTCGCGGAGACCAGTTTCCAGGCCTTCAGTAAGTCCCGATAGTATGCCGGCAGCTCCGAGAGGTTTCTACCTAAACCCTCGGGCCTGATGAAAAAGAGTTGCCGGTCATACCTCATATTGCGCAGCTGGCGAAAGAAAAAGGTTGCCAGCTGGCACCACTGCGGAGACGGATCTGCGAATAGGTATCTCTGCAGGTATTGGAGGCGGAAAGTGTGTAACTGGGAGCGGACACACACCACTCCCTGTCCACCCTCCTCCAAAGGGAGACACGCAACTCCCACAGAGACCCAATGCTTCCCCATCCAGAGAAAATCCATCAACTTCCTCTGGATCTTGTTGATAAATTCGGGGGTCGGACCCATGGCTATCAGCCGGTGCCAAAGCTGACTGGCCACTAGCTGATTAATCACCAGGGTTCTTCCCCTAAGGGAAAGCATTCTCGACAGATACACCCATGACCCCAGACGAGCAATGACCCGTTCTTCAAGATCACTGAAGTTTTCTGGGGCAGGGTCCTCTGCAGCAGACAGGTAGACTCCCAGATACTTGAGAGTATCGCTCCCCCACGAGATATTACGAAACGTGGGGGGCAAAGAGTCCACCTTTAAGGGACCCACCAAGATGCCGGAGCACTTGGACCAGTTGATCCGAGCAGAAGAGGCCGCGGTGTAGACCTCTTGACACTCCTGTGCCCGCTCTAGATCATCTAGGTCCTGGGCCACGAGGAGCACATCATCGGCATAAGCCGACAGGACTACCCGCATGTCGGGCTCCCGCAGCACCAGCCCGGTAAGCCTCTTCCTCAGTAGGCAGAGGAAGGGCTCAATGGCCAGCGCGTACAGTTGCCCAGACAGGGGGCACCCTTGACGCACTCCCCGACCAAACACAAAAGGTGCCGTCAGGGACCAGTTAATCTTCACCAGACACTCTGCAGAAGCGTACAGCATCTGGAGAAAGCCCACAAATTGTGGGCCGAAGCCAAACGCCCGCAGGGTCTGCATAAGGTAACGGTGATCCACTCTGTCAAACGCCTTCTCCTGATCTAGGGACAGGAAGGCGAGTGATAGACCAGTCCTCTGTGCGTAATGCATCAGGTCCCGGACCAGAAAAATGTTGTCATGAATGCTCCGGCCCGGGACAGTATAGGACTGGTCAGGGTGAATCACCTCTGCCAGTACGGACTTGAGCCTCAGCGAAAGCGCTTTGGCTACGATCTTATAGTCCGTGCTGAGCAGTGAGACCGGTCGCCAATTAGAGATCTGACGGAGATCCCCCTTCTTCGGCAGCAAAGACAGTATTGCCCGCCGACACGAAAGTGGCATCTCACCGATCTCCAGGGCTTCGGCTAGGACCTCGGTGAAATCAGGTCCCAGCATCTCCCAGAAAAACCGGAAGAACTCCACAGTCAGCCCGTCTAGCCCCGGCGCTTTTCCGCGGGACATGAGACTGAGGGCTTCAGAGAGCTCGGCCAGAGTCAAAGGTAACTCAAGCCGCTCCCTTCCATCCTCACCGACCGTGGGAAGCCCCTCCCATAAGACCCTGCATTTATCTGGCTGGATGGACTCCGGAGAGAAAAGACCTACATAGAATCTCCGGGTTCTGTCCCGGATGCTCTCCGGGTCAGTCAGAGGGGTACCGTCCTCTGCCAACAGGCATGTGATATGTCTACGGTTTCCCCTCTTTTTCTCCAGCGTGTAGAAGAGGCGCGACCCGCGATCCATCTCTCGAAGGAAGTTGATGCGGGATCGCACATACGCCCCCCGAGCTCTCCGATCTTCCAATTCCCGGAGAGCGCACTTCCTCTCCATGTACATACTCTGCAGGTATTGGTCTCCCGCCACAGACAGCCGCTTCTCGAGATCGAGCACCTCCTCCCTGAGGGCCTCGATCTCAGCATCGCGCCGCCCGCTGGCACCTCTGGTGTATTCCTGACATACGAGGCGCAGATGAACCTTGCCCACGTCCCACCACTGCTCTAACGTGGCAAAGTCTGACCTGCAACCTCTCCAGGCCATCCAAAAGTCTCTGACCGACGTCGCAAACCCCTTGTCCTCCAACAACGAATTGTTGAAATGCCAATAAGCGGCCGAAGGTGCTGCAGGTAGCAGCATCAGCGTCACGGACGCACAATTGTGGTCCGAAAACGGCGCCAGCCTAATAGTACTGGACTGGGCTCGCGACAGGCTGTGGCTGGAAATATACAGTCTGTCGATCCGGGACCAGGACATCCGTTCACCCCTAAACACCCTAACATGGGTGAACTCAGTGGATGCCTCAGGATGTTGTTCTCGCCAGACGTCTACCAAGGAGTAGCGGGTGATGACCTCCCGCAAGGCCGACGCAGAACACGGGTGTGGCTCCTGACCATTCCGGTCCTTCCGAGCCTCGAGGGTACAGTTAAAATCACCCCCGAGCACCACGTATTCGTCCGCGTCGACTGTCTCCAGGTATTCAGACATTCTGACGAAGAACTGCCTTCTCAGGGGTCCGGTGGCAGGAGCATACACGTTCAGGAAATTAAACGTGTAGTCCTCGTGTCGGACCCTGATATGCAACAGGCGACCTGGAACAACAGCTTTGGCAAGCAGCAGCTCTGGTTGAAAGGACTCAGAGAACAGGGTCACCACCCCACTAGATGTTGAAGTGAGATGGCTGAAGAAGACACTGCCTCGCCACTCCAAATGCCAGCTGGCTTCAGCCTCTGGAGTGGTATGGGTTTCCTGCAGGAAACTCACAGAATACTTCCCCTTCTGCAAGAAGGAGAGTACCTGGAACCTGCGAAACCCATCCTTACAGCCGTTAACATTTAGCGTACCGATGCTTAACGCCATTGGTAATCAGGAGTTTTTTGGTTCCCCACAGGTGCTCAGGGTACTATACCCTGAGAAGCCTTTACGTGGTCTCGCATCACTTTTTCAAACTTCAGGACCCGAATATGGATAGCCCCAGAGATTTTGGCCTTGTGGTTGGCCCTGATGTAAGCTCCGAGAGAGTGGAGAATGACCGAGGCATCTTTCCACTTCTCAAGGGCCAACTTCACCTTAAAGTTTTTATGCTTGCAGAGGGTATCCTCTAGGAAAGCATCTAGCTCCTTGGCAGGGATAACAGGGGTCAAATAGTCCACCGACTCCACGGTGCCAGAAGACTCCTCACTGAGCCCCAACTCCCTAAGCTCCTGTTGACTGAAAGGCTTAAGACCCTCACCCTCCCCTGCGGGGGTCTCTCTCAGTTCTACAGTGGGTTCCCCCTTCGGTGTTTCCACGAGGGGGTCCACTAAATCCTCCACTTCCAACCCCGGGATAGGATGTTCAGGGGTATCTGGTGGTGGCATGGCAGAGGCAGCGGTTTCTGGAGTGACCTTGTGAACCAAAAAGGTACCCATTACCCTCCTGGTCTCCTCTATCGCCGTGTAAGTAAACGGAATGTTAGGGGCCTTCGCCTCAATCACGGGAGGGCACTCTTCTGTAGGCACCCCAAGGAGAGAGTCTAGCCTGGCAGTCATCTTTGACAAAGACCAAAACTCCCCACTAAGAGGGCTCATGTCAGATAGCCTCCAGTTGAAATCCGAAGTGCTCACTAAAGCATCCCTACCTACACCTGCCTCCCCCTCTCCATCCTCAACCATGGGGGTCAGCCCTAGCCCATCCCCTACTTCTGGTGACGCAAAACCTGACTCCGCCTCAGGTGCAACACTCGAAGGCGGTACAGCCGGAGGGGGATCTTGGCTGGCTCCAAAGATAGGTGCACTCGGCAAGGCAAATTCACCAAAGCACAATTCTCCTGGGGATGCTCTCCAACCGGGAGGGGCGTTGAGAGGCACCCCAACGTCTATATCTATGGGCAAGGCCTCATGCTGCTGAGCATTTTGGCCTTCCACCCCAGAGACGCCGGGTACCTTCAGTTGTATTCCCTCCAGAAATTCGAGGGGGGGGGGCTGTACGTGTGTGGGATCTGGTTTACACTGGCTACTCGTAACCAGTGGTCTGGACAGGACCACCTTGTACGGAACTGATGTTACGTCCCGCTTCAGAGACTTTAGAGGGTAAACGTAATACGGTTCACCCTCCTCTACCTCCTCAATCACCCTCTTATTTGTTTTAAATTTGCTCTTTCTAGGGATTGATTCCCCAGGAGAGATTGCCGCTACCTCCATAACAGGAGCTTCCTCCTGCTCCCCCACACTCTGTACGGTGCTTAAATTGGGGGTAAGGTGTTCTTGGGGGGGGACAGCGACAACAGAGGGTGACTGTTGTGGGGTGACTTTTCCTTTCTCCCTCTTTGTAGGGGGGAGAGGTTCAGATGTCACTGTTTGAGTTGAGGCAGTGACATCTTCTGTGATCCCAGGGGGGACCTGGGCCCTTGAGGTCTTTTCCTTCTCCCTCTGTTCTTTGGGGAGAGGTTCAGATGTCACTGTTTGAGATGGGCCAGTGACATCTTCTGTGGTCCCAGGGGGGGCCTGGGCCCTCAAGGGCTTTCCTTTCTCTCTCTTTTCTTGGGGGAGAGGTGTAGATGTCACCACCCGAGATGGGCCAGCGACATCTTCTGTGGTCCCAGGGGGGGCCTGGGCCCTCAAGGGCTTTCCTTTCTCCCTCTGTTCTTTGGGGAGAGGTGCAGATGTCACCGCCCGAGATGGGGCAGCGACATCTGCTGTGGTCCCAGGGGGGGGCTGGGCCCCCAAGGGCTCCGCCGCGGTGGGCGCAACGGCACAGGGTATTTCCCCCTGGGGGGAGACAGTGATAACAGAGGGTGGTCGCTCCAGGGCGACCCCCTCTCCTCTCCGCTCTCCAGGGAGAGGTGCAGAAGTCACTGTTCCAGATGGGACAGCGACATCTCTTGTGGTCCCAGGAGGGACCTGGGCCCCTGAGGGCCCCGCTGTGGTGGGCACAGTGGTACGGGGTGTCTTGGCAGAGGGAGGGGTGGGTGTAGGAGTTGGGATAGGTCCTCTGTTCCCTTTGGGGCAACTCCTACGAGTGTGCCCCAGCTCCTTGCACAGATAACATCTAATTCCCTCCGTGCCATAGAACACTGTGTACATTATGCCCTCGTAGGGCACCCTAAAAGAACCCTCCACAGATTCTGTGCTCCCCGGCAGCAGCACTTGTACCTGCCGCCTAAATGAGAGCACGTGCCTCAGCGCTCTATCCCTGCAGCCCAGCGGAATTTTTGTTATGGGAGACTTAATGTCTCCCAGGACTTGCAGGTGCAGCCGCATGAGACTATCTGGGATGAAGGGGGGCACATTGGAGAGAATAATTCTAGTGCCTAACCCCTCCATGGGTTCTATAGGGATGTAGATTCCCCCTACACTGATGCCTTTCTGCACCAGGGTGTGCTTGGCAGCCAGCGTACGGAGGAAGAAAACGCCTCTCCCGTACATCTTGCTGGCCGCCACCACAGCAGAGGGACCCACAACGTCTGCCACAGCCCTAACATAAATCTCCATGCTAAGGCCAGGTGACATTGGGCACCTCACCCCAAGCTTCCTGCTCAGACAGGGTGTGGCCCCAGCATTGTTATTGCCGGGGCCGACGCCTGCAGCTGCCACCTGCACCCAAGTTGAACCTGGGACTGCAGGGGTTAAACTGACAAGAGGAGCTGGGGGAGGTGTGGCCAGGGCACTGGAAGTACCAGGCCTTGGGCTATGGTTGTTACTCCTAAGGGCCCCAGTTTTAGGAGTCCGATGTCCAGGTGTGGCCCCTGTTGCTGCACTAGTCCTGTTCCCCCCAGGCATGATGAAATAAGCCTCTAAGTAAGGGGAGGAAATAGTGCTTAGGGAGAGAGATGCAGGGAGGTAACTGTTTCTTTTAAGAACCAATTAACTATCTCTCTGCACAGGGAGGGAATGAAAAACAGCTTTTAAAACCTGCTGTAATTTTCTCTTTCTCCCTTTAATTATTTAACTCTCTCTCTCTTATAAGAAACCACACACAAAAAAGAAGGTTTTAAAGTAAGACACAGAGCTCTCAATTGCAAATGAAAAAGAAAGAAATCAGGCTTTAAATTAAATTGAAAACTGGAAGTAAAAAACAACCAGAGGTGGGGGAGGGGAGAGGGGTTGAGACTGCAATTCCTGCCAGCCAAATTGCAGCTTTGCTGGGTTGAAATACAGCAGCCTCTGGGTGAAAACAAAAACGGTTTTTAAACCTGAAAAAAAAACACCCAAACCCTCTACAAAAACCACTGTATACTCACAGTATACTCCCCCACAGATCCACACCAAAGTATACCAAAAATAAAGAATAAAAGAAAAAAAAGAAAGAATACAACCTGATTCTTCAGCAATTGCCTGGGAACTCTGAGTGGAAGAGAAGCAGGCTCCAGCACAGCTTCACACAGGAAAACAGGGCCTATGCAGAACCCTTCCTTTTACCTCTGTGACTTAACTCCCCGACTGAGAGCGCCTTCTACAGAGCGCTGTACCACTGCTCAGCTAGCAGCTAAAACTGTCTCATTTTCCCACCATTGAAGTTTACACATGTCCACGCCCCACTCTAACAAGACGCTGTGTACGGAAGCTCGCAGGAGACAAACTAGTGAGAGAAGGTGTAGCTGCTAGCCACACTCCACGAGGTGCATTGTGGGAAATGTAGTTCTTTGCCTGCTAGCTTCTCTGACTGGTTACTGATTACGTGATGTCACTAGGGGCGGGATTAGTGTGTTGCAATGTAACGGCCCGGCTGTATGATTGTCACAGAAGGGGGGAGCCTGAGAATGTCACGGATTTAATTACACATGTAATGATGTAATAACACAGCCATGAACTAAGCCAGTATACATATGGTCATGTGATATTTATAATGCATTTATTAACATTATTGTGTGGATTTGGGCTGAATTAAACTTGTATGGGATTGTCACTTTAATATCACAGTACCACTACTGTTTAACACTTATAATGACCTCCTGATTACAGATTATTAGGGACAGACTTAAAAAGGCCTGTGTAAATATTTATTATAGAGTGGCCTCTTTACTTTATAATATCAGGGAGTATCAGACAGGCCTGTGTTTATTTTTAATATACATTAGGGTGACCTGACTCCAGATTATTGGCCTTTCCCTCTGACAAATGCATATTTTCCTATACTGTGTTAATTTTGTTAGAACAAAATAAATATTCATGCGCTAAATGACAGTACCAGTGTGAGTCCCAATAAGAAGTAGTGAGGTAAAAAACCATGGTACCAGCAACATATGTAACTGATGGGGAGGGTGCTAAAATATATGGAGTGTGGCGTCCTGATTGCTAAATGAGGTGTATTATATCATAAGTGCATATAACAATATCCCTCATAGCAATCTATTAAGAACCAACAAGAACTAGGTAGCACAATAATCAGTGCTGCAGTTATAGCCTAATAATAAGTATATATATATATATATATATATATATATATATATATATATATATATATATATACAGTGTTCGACAAACCTATACATTTGCTCGCCCCGGGCGAGTGGATTTAACCCCCGGGCGAGTAAATATTGGCCCAAGCAGCACACGTTTGGTACTAGGTGGCGAGTAGATTTTTTTGTGTGGCGAGTAGATTTTTTGGTGATTTGTCAACCACTGTATATATATATATATATATATATATACTGCTGCGGCCAAGTTTATTCGAGCATTTGCCCGTTCTTGGCCGCAGCAGTAGCCTGGCGCGCGCCCGAGAGTGACGGGCGCGCGCCGAAGCAGCGGAAGAGCGCCCTCCGATCGGGGCGCTCTCCCTACCGCTGCCGGGTCCGCCGGGTCCCCCGGAACCCCCTGCCGCTGTCCCGCGATCGCGGGACACCAGGGCTCCCTCGGGGAGCCCCTGGACGCGAGTGCAGGGGGCGCACGCTCCCGAAGACACGTGACCGCGCGTCTATGACGCGCGGCACGCCGAGGGGCGGCCACTAGCAAGCCGGGAAATCTCCCGGCTTGCGGTACCGGCCACACTCGAATAAAGTGTGTCGGTACTATATATATATATATATATATATATATATATATATATATATATATATATATGTAACCCATATTCCCCCACCCAATCGCAGATAGGGTGCATGTGAGGGGAGCTATATGTATTACCCAGTGTGGTGCTTTACCTGTGAGGCTCACAGGAGGCCTGAGCCTCCGCCAATGAGAGCCTGGGGTGTATCCTCCTGAACAATACTATATGGTGCAGCGCCTCCACCTGTGATGGCTCCAAGCAGAGCGGGAGTTGTTCCTCACAGGACAATAATATAATATCACGCACACAGCATATAAAAGAACAGTGACTTTTCTAACAGTAACATAACTATGCATGTCATACATTAAGTGTCTCTCTTCTAGGAGACACAGTAACTCACGTGTCTCGCAGGATGCAACCCCTCACCGTGTACCCACACCATGTCCAACTCCCCACACCACAACCCCACCCCCAAAGTAAGGTATGTGTGTGTGTGACTGCACAGCCACTATGTACTGATTTATAGTTGGTGCACTTATGGATGTTACCTGCCGAGCGCTCCAGCGCTAGGACCTGCAAACAGACTTCGCAAAGGATCCGACGGTGAAGATACGTCAGGGTTACCTTCCAGGGCGATCCCACCCGGTTGGTTGCTGCTGTGCTTGAAGAGGTCTGATCCTAAACCTCTGTAATGGTGCTGCGACAGTCTCTGCTTCCTTCACTTCTCTCTCTCTCTAAAGTGACAGGTTCCTGTACTAGGGCCTGTCCCTGTGACCACCCACCCTCACTAGTGGGAAGTCAGGGCCTCAACTCTAGCCTGGGGATTTCTGGCCTAGGGCAGAATCTCGCAGCTCTCTGCCCACCTTCTTTCCCCCTTTGTCCCCTAAGTCTCACTCACTCACGTGCTTCCCAGTCTGCTTCCTGACTGCACAAAACAATGTATCAAATTCCCTGCTGCAGAGAATCTGCAAGTCTCAGTGGCTGGTTGGTTGCAGGTGACAGGGAACATAGGGCATTCACCAGAGGCTGCTGGGGGATGTAGTCCACTCAGAACCTCTTTCCTATGGGGACTGTGTGCGCGGTCTCTACTGCACCTGTGCAAAGCTGTAGTGGCCACCGCTACACATAACTGCACCTGCGCAACCTACCAGATCTCCTGTACACTTGTAATGGCCACCACTACCCTTGCCAACCTCTGCGTATTGCGCGAACCTCGCACCAAACACAACATGGCCGCTGTGGCTATCTGCGCATGCTCGAGCATCAGGGCCCCCGACGGCGCCGGCACAGATAGCGGCGCCAACTGGGAAAAGTCGCCATCCCCTTCCCCCACTGCCACAGGGGTAAGGCAAGGGGCAAAGGAACATCAGGGAAGCCGGGAGTGGCCCCCTTACATATATATATATATATATTGTGGTTGACAAATCACCCAAAAATCTACTCGCTGAACAAAAAAATCTACTCATCACCTAGCCCCGCCCCAGGCCCGCTTTAAAAAAAATTGAATAAATTCCTAGTAAGAACAACATTCGTTTTTGACATGTTTATTTATTGTATTACATTATACTACAATTAGTCCTTGTTAAGAGTGTGTGTGTGACACAGAGAGAGTGTGCGTGTGTGTGTGACACAGAGAGTGTGTGAGACACAGAGAGTGTGTGAGACACAGAGAGTGTGTGAGACACAGAGAGTGTGTGAGATAGGGTGAGGCAGAGGGTGACAGGGTGAGGCAGAGGGTGACAGGGTGAGACAGAGAATGACAGGGTGATACCGAGAGATACAGAGGTTGACAGGGAGAAAATGGGTGACATGGTGTGACACAGGGTGACAGGGTGAGACAGAGGGTGACAGGGTGAGACAGAGGGTGACAGGGGGAAACAGAGGGTGACAGAAAGTGAGACAGAGGGTGACAGAAAGTGAGACAGAGGGCGACAGAAAGTGAGACAGAGGGAAACAGGGTGGGTGACACACACACACACACACACACACACACACACACACACACACACACACACACACACACACACACACACACACTCTCCCTCTTACACACACACTCTCTCTCTCCCTCTCACACACACACACACACAGACAGACATCAAACCCCTCCCCTCTGCGAGAGCGAGGGTCCGCCCTCACAAATTCCTCTATGCCTCTTATCAGCGGTGCAGACAGGAGATGAAATACAGCAGTGACCGCACGACCCTTCTTTTGGCGATGTTACATATATATACTGATAATAGTAAAAAGCAGAACAAATAATATAAAAAGGCAATTGCTTGCTTGGGAAGTAGCTTCTGCTGGGCCCAATTTGAGGAATCCCTTGTCAGTAGGGCCGCCAGCAGAAATCTTGGGGCCCAGGACAAATGCAAGGATCAGGCCCCCCTCCCTACCCCATAGCACACCTACCATGACATTTTTTTTAGGGCACAACTTTTACTCAAATGGTAGTGTTGCAAGGCCTATTTCACACCTCGCAAACCCCCCCATTTTACACTTTTTTATATTTTTATATATATATAAAAAGAGAGAGAGAGAGAGAGAGAGACAATCAAGTGGTTTCTTCTTCTCTTAGCCAAAGACGTACTACTCTATGTTCCTTTTCTCATTCTCCTATTTTTGTACCTTGGTATAATTGTATATACATACTTCACAGCATATGTTCCACCAAAGTAACTACGTCAGCGATGACAGCGACCAACAGTGGCACTACTGTGTTTAGGGTTCTACAGTGCACAGCCACCCTACACTACCCATCTGGTATTTCCACAGCCCAGATAGTTGAACAAACTGGCTGCGGTCCATATTACCTCTGACTCTGACTGTCCATGCTTGGACAGTTTCCCCTATCTCTTTCTGCTCAATTTATTGGATACATAGCTTTGGATATATTTCAGCATTCTATGACACTCAGGATAGCGCTCATGATGTCATCAACAACCAGGGGACTCCCAATAGTTGCTATTATGTGATCAATTTTTACTGCACGCAGTCCTGAGTATACTATCAGCTTTGCCACAGTTGAGAGTCTGGCACATTTCTCTGCTGTACAAATGTGTCAGAGAACACATCCAGGCATTCAGTATACATCCCAGTTAGGCAGCGCTTATAGTAAGTGCGACGCGACGGGAGTAACGCTGGCGACTCAAAATTTGGAGCTGGGGAAATCAGATTTTTCAGAGGCTGTCGCCACATGTTACAGCCTCTGAACCAATCAATGCCCATGTCGCCAGCGACATCCCCGAAAGTTAAATTATAACTTTCGCAGGTGACGTCACCCGTCACTTCGCCAGTCGCGTTGCTGGCACTATAAGCATGACCTAGGGGAGGGCCCAGGAGAATCCCATACAACTCTGGAGAGTTTCTCTTAATTAAGGTAACTTTCCACTATGTGTCCTGTTCACAGCAATGCAGTACTAACTACATTTAAGCATGTCTGTAAGATACAAAAGTTAACCCATCATGCACCTTGGCCTAGGGAGGATTTGTTCCTATAAAGTACACCCAGTTTGGCAATGATTTTGGATGTCAGATTATCAATATGCAACTCAAATTTTAAATGGGAGTGAAACCAAATGCCAAGATATTTAAAATTAGTGACACTTTAGTTGGCTTCAATTAATTACTGCATTTATAAAATTCTGCAGAGCATCTAGTAACCTTGTAATATTAAGAGATGGCAGCCTTGGTATGTTATGCCTCTTTTTTCCTGTACACCGCAAAGGATTTTGTGGCCTATTCTAGTAACTCTGAAGTGAGGCAAACCACTTCTAAATAGCTCTCTTTATGTGAATTGGCCTACTTTGCTATGCTGTAAGCCAGGCCTGCACAGTTCCAGTCCTCGAGAGCCGCAAACAGGCCAGGTTTTCAGGATACCCTAACCCTAACTTCTTTCACTGCAGCCATTGTAATCAGACACTGCTAATGGAGGGTATGATACATTCTCTACCACTGAAAGAATATACATCTCAGTGGTAGACGGCTGATAAGAAGCTGTTTCAGTCTGGTTCTGCCAATTCGATCGGTTTAAAAAATCCTCCATTTTCAGGTCTATGTATGTTGATCTGATTTCTTAGGCTTTCAAGACGTTATAGCAGTCCTGTTTTTAGTGCTCATTCTCTCCCCCTTTATCTCTCAACTTTTCTCTCTCCCTTTATCACTCACTCCCCCTTTATCTCCTTCTATATGACCCTTGCCTCACTTCCCCTGACTCAAACTAATCAATCTTTAATCACCTCTCTCTACCTCTTCTCCCTCTCCCACTCCCTTCTCGCTCCCTTCTCTCTCACTCTCCCTTCTCTCCATTTTTTCACTTGGACTCCCACTGGTATTAGTATCTCAGATTTATTTTGATTTTTGGTGTGCAACATTTTTCCACATTACATAGCACTTGTGAGCAAGACATCCAGTCCAGCCACTGCTGATGGGACACTGTTCTTTCACTGATCGCTATATCTGAGCTATTGGGAAACAATTTTAAACACTATTACATTCTCTGCTCTTTCTCTCAGCTGCTATCTCGGTCATTGTGCCCAGCATATGGCGTCATCAGGCATATTAATGCTTCCAACATCCCAGGAGAAAATGGTTATATTGTTTTGAACAAGGGGCCTATTTCTGATGACTTATTCCTGCATTAGTAATATGTGTCATATATCTTGGCTCAATCAGAGGCTTGGTTGAAAACTGAGCCCCTGATGGAACCACATGTGCTTAAGGTGGGATATCCTGAAAACCTGACCTGTTGGACAGGCTTGAGTACTGGAGTTGAGAACCCCTGTTCAAACATTTATCTTCCTACCAGTACATAGGTAATTTCAAGAAATTAAACAAAAAAAGGTAGAAAAACTTTAAACAGCAAAATAACCATACAGTAACTTGTAAACCTTGAGAAATGCATCTTAATAGGGTCATGTCACACTGAAAATATAGTATTCCCAGGTTTAACCCTTGCATTCATCAGCCAGATATGTTGAGTCTTTAAGTTGCATTCATTGTTTTGAAATAGACTTGGTATTTTATGTCTCTTTTTTCCTGTACACCGTAAAGGATTTTGCGGCCTAGTCTAGAAACTCTGAAGTGAGACAAATCACTTCGAAAGAGCACTCTAGATGCGAATTGGCATGGTTTGCTATGCTGCAAGCCCTTCTCGCATGTCCAATCTGTATCTAAAAAGGCTTTGTACGAAGCTGTTTCAGTCTGGTTCTGCCAATTCGATCGGTTTTAAAAAATCCTTCATTTTCAGTGTATGTTGATCTGATTTCTTAGGCTTTAAAAACATTAAAGCAGTCCTGTTTTAAGAGCTCATTCTCTCCCCCTTTCTCTCTCCCTTTATCACTCACTCCCCCTTTATCTCTCTCGATATGACCCTTGCCTTACTTCCCCGACTAAAACTGCCCCCTCTTTAAACACCACTCTTTACCTCTGCTCTCTCTCCCTCTCCCTTCTCTCTCCCTCTCCCTTCTCTCTCATTTTCCCTTCTATCTCACATTCCCTTCTCTCTCACTTTCCCTTCTCTCCATTTTTTCACCCTGACTCCCACTCTATTTCTTTCACTCAACCCGTCTCTTGCTCTCACACATACTCCCAAAGAGTAACCCTAGAAAATACAAGAGATATCTAGAAATCTAATTGCAAGGTAATAAGTCACATTAAGTGAAATGCACAATGGAATAGTCCCCCCCTTTTTTTAAAAAAACGGTAGATTCCTTACATTTTAGCTATTTGCACTTCTATATTTGTAACACTGGTAATTGCTATAATAACACTGTTACTTTTTTTTAGTTTGTACATGCACACACACACAATTAAATGACCTACTGTATCTCAGTACCTCAGATAGACACAGACACACACACACGCCTATGCAGTAAGCGTTCATAAGCCACTTATCAAGCACTTAATGCCTACTGCTATTCAGTAAGCAGTGATAGTGGGTGATAAGGCGGGAAGGTTGGAAGAGATCACGTGCCACTACATGGGTATTCTGAAGTATACACAGCGTGAAGTGTTCGAATAAAGGCCGCTGCTGCTGCAGCTGTACATTCATATGTGCAATAATGAAAGAAAAATCAATGGCGTCTATCCTCATACAATGAGTTTTGGATTCAAATAAGGCATTTCATAGCACAAGGAGAAAAACATATTAGTTAGTAATTTTGCATTTAAAATGGGAAATGCTCAATAATATAATAATATAATTTATAATAATATAATATAGGTCCCTGCCCCATGGAGCTTACAATCTATGTTTTTGGTGCCTGAGGCACAGAGAGATAAAGTGACTTGCCCAAGGTCACAAGGATCTGACACCAGGAATTGAACCAGGCCCCAGGCTTCAAACTCTCAGTGCCATTCAGTGTCTTTTACTCACTGAGCCACTCCCTCTCCACAAGAGTGCAAGAGTGCAAGAGTGCAAGAGTGCAAGAGTGCAAGAGTGCAAGAGTGCAAGAGTGCAAGAGTGCAAGAGTGCAAGAGTGCAAGAAAGAAAGAAAGCAACTGTCTATACTTCCTAATGTGTGGATTCAGAACCACAAACATGAAAAAATATATAATTAAGCAATAATTAAGAGCGGAGAGAAAAATACTAAAATAATTCAGTCAATTCATAGTGAATTAAAAGAAATTAGAGAATTAGTACATGTAAAATATTTTTATTTGTTAAGAATAGATTGATTTAAGATGACACACACACATACACACACACACACACACACAATTAAATGACATATCCCTGGACCTCAGACACACACACTGACATTACAATAAGCAGAATAGATACATTTAGTTTTTGTTACAATTTGTCTCACTCCCAGTTGTAAGACATCAATCATTGTAAACTCTTGAACTCCAGGATGAGTTTGCAGCAAAGCTTCATGGGCACTGTAGTTTTTTTGTCTCTGCTACAAATTCTCTAATTGGTCACTGATCATGTGATGTCAGATGGGCCTGGGCTTCAATTCAAAGTGTTTAACCGAGTGGTGTGTGTCTCAAATACAGTAAGTTGCTTTATTTTTTTATCTCTGGAATCTTCTGTGATTAAAGAGGGTCTGTTACTGAAAAAGCACAAAGCTGCTGATTACTTTCTGTTTAATAGAGAAATATTCATAAGGTATCAGTGTTTATTTGAGATGTGTCTGTACCTGAAAGGCTCAACCACCCCTGTTTGTGGGGCTCTTGTGTATGAAATAGCCCAGAGCAACTACCCCTAGAGATAATATACACACATACACACCCACATACTGTAATGTGTGTGTGTGTGTGTGTGTGTGTGTGTGTGTGTGTGTGTGTGTATATATCCACTTTTTATTGTCTCTATAAGAGTTCTGATAAAGATTGTAAATACTGTAAATGTTTATCAGTTGATCAAAAAGATTTGATCAGAAGAGTTGCCCTGTAAATTATCTATTCAGAGCAGCAATACCAGTATATATGTT